>NC_041386.1:223038858-223045329 GCF_002162155.2 Triticum dicoccoides
GGGGGCGGAACGCTGCTCTCTCGGCTTCGAGAAGAAGGGGGGAGCGGCGGAGTTTGTGAAGAAGGAGTAGCAGCAACCAGCGAGGGGGAACGAACTGCCCCTGTTTCCTCTGCTTATAAAGAGGGACGGGGCGGACGTTTCGGCCTTCCAAATAAACAGCTACCCACAATCTCTCCCACGATGCCGCATTCAACGCGTGCCGTTATGGGAGAGTGCGGTGGATACGAAACAAGATTTGGCGTGGCCCAGCCCGCGTGTGCCCGTGCCCTGTCTTGGGCCTGGCCCAATAGCGCTCGGCACCGTGTCTGGCCCAGGCCCGGGGGCTCCTGTCGGTGTACTAGAATAGGGGTACCCTAGTACCCTGAACTTGTGCACGGGCAGTTGCAGCACCCCGCGGCAAAGGCTTGCCGGGTGATCACCAAGATCCCCCAAGGTTCCCTTGGAGCCATCCAAGAACAAAGTATTTAAGCTAAGGAGACAAGACCCCGGCAAGAGGAGCTTGCCGGGAAGGCCAACCAAGGCGCTTCAATGAACTTGCCGCGACGCGCAACGCGCTCCGCCAAGGCAACAAGGCCCCGGCAAGCGGAGCTTGCCGGGAAGACAAACCAAGGTACCTCGAGGCCCGGTGAGCGACAAGCTTCCGGACCTGACAAGATAACGACAGCGGCAAGGCGCTTGCCGCGGCAGGCGGCCACTCTGCGTCCACGCTCCAGCGCATCCACCAACGTGTCGCTCTGGGGGCCTCTCCGGGCGCGCGTGGCGGGAGGCTGTGCAGCCAGCGGTGCGCAGTGGCATGCGAAGCTGACAAGATCACCATCGTGGTGAACGGTGGCGCCCCTAACGGTCCTTTTCTACATTGTTCGGGCGACTCAGACAGGCATTTAATGCCCTTGTCCCCTGCCGTCAGGGTTAGGTAGGGTGCACTGTACAAGCAACTGTATCAACTACCTTGCTTTTTACGTTTTTACCCTCCTCTGCGTTGCCACCTGTCGGTGACCACTTTAGCGTATAAAAGGAGGCCCATGCGCAACGTAGAGGGGGCTCGGCTCGTAGGTTCGGACAGTCGGCTTTGATTCATTCGTAGCCCAGAGAACATCACACTCTCGCTTTGGAGAGCAAGAACACCAGATAATACAACCAGACAAGCAGCAGTAGGAGTGTTATCTCTCCGGAGAGCTCCGAAGCTGGGTAAACTGCTCGTGTGCTTCGCCTCGATCCGCTCTTTGTGCGATCTCCGCCCCCCACCGAACCGAAAGGGGCTCGGTCCGCTGGCCCCATAGGTGTTCGTGGATCAGTTTCCCTGACAAAGGGTATATGGTGGGTGTATGATACCGGCGAAAGGTGTGCGGTATTAGAGAGGCTAGCAATGGCAGAAGGAAGAAAAGTGCATATAATCCATGGACTCAACATTAGTCATAAAGAACTCATATACTTATTGCAAAAATCTACAAGTTATCAAAGCAAAGTATTACACGCATGCTCCTAGGGGATAGATTGGTAGGAAAAGACCATTGCTCGTCCCCGACCGCCACCCATAAGGAAGACAATCAAAAAATAAATCATGCTTCGACTTCATCACATAACGGTTCACCGTACGTGCATGCTATGGGAATCACAAACCATAACACAAGTATTTCTCAAATTCACAACTACTCAACTAGCATAACTTTAATATCACCATCTTCATATCTCAAAACAATTATCAAGCATCAAACTTCTCATAGCATTCAACACACTCATAAGAAAGTTTTTACTATTCTTGAATACCAAGCATATTAGGATTATTTAAACAAATTACCATGCTATTTAAGACTCTCAAAATAATCTAAGTGAATCATGAGAGATCAATAGTTTCTATAAAAAAAATCCACCACCGTGCTCTAAAAGATATAAGTGAAGTACTAGAGCAAAACTATATAACTCAAAAGATATAAATGAAGCACATAGAGTATTCTAACAAATTCTGAATCATGTATGGCTCTCTAAAAAGGTGTGTACAGCAAGGATGATTGTGGTAAACTAAAAAGCAAAGACTCAAATCATACAAGATGCTCCAAGCAAAACACATATCATGTGGTGAATAAAAATATAGCTGCAAGTAAAGTTACCGATAGAAGTAGACGAAAATAGGGGATGCCTTCCGGGGCATCCCCAAGCTTTGGCTTTTAGGTGTCCATAGATTATCTTGGGGGTTCCATGGGAATCCCCAAGCTTAGGCCCTTGCCACTCCTTGTTCCATAATCCATCAAATCTTTAACCAAAACTTGAAAACTTCACAACACAAAACTTAAAGTAGAAAATCTCGTGAGCTCCGTTAGCGAAAGAAAACAAAAGACCACTTCATGGTACTGTAATGAACTCATTCCTTATTTATATTGGTGTTAAACCTACTGTATTCCAACTTCTCTATGGTTTATAAACTATTTTACTAGCCATAGATTCATCAAAATAAGCAAACAACACACGAAAAACAGAATCTGTCAAAAACAGAACAGTTTGTAGTAATCTGTAGCTAGTGCAAGGTCTGGAACCCCAAAAATTCTAAAATAAATTTCTGGACGTGAGGTATTTATCTATTAATAATATTAAAAAACAATTAACTAAATATCACTTTCCAAATAAAAATGGCAGCTGTTCTCGTGAGTGCTAAAGTTTCTGTTTTTTACAGCAAGATATCAAGACTTTCCCCAAGTCTTCCCAACGGTTCTACTTGGCACAAACACTAATTAAACACAAAAAACATAACCTAAACAGAGGCTAGATAAATTATTTATTACTAAACTGTAGCAAAAAGCAAGTAATAAAAATAAAATTGGGTTGCCTCCCAACAAGCGCTATCGTTTAACGCCCCTAGCTAGGCATAAAAAGTAAGGATAGATCTAGGTATTGCCATATTTGGTAGGCAATCCATAAGTGGCTCTCATAATAGACTAATAAGGTAATTTAATATTATTTCTAGGAAAGTGTTCCATGCCTTTGCTTAACGGAAATTGGAATCTAATATTTCCTTCCTTCATATCAATAATTGCACCAATCGTTCTAAGGAAAGGTCTACCAAGAATAATAGGACATGAAGGATTGCAATCTATGTCAAGAACAATAAAATCTACAGGTACATAATTCCTATTTGCAACAATAAGAACATCATTAATTCTTCCCATATGTTTCTTAATAATGGAATCCGCAAGGTGCAAGTTTAGAGAGCAATCATCAAAATCATGGAAACCTAACAAATCACACAAAGTCTTTCGAATCGTGGAAACACTAGCACCCAAATCACATAAAGCATAGAACTCATGTTCTTTAATCTTAATTTTAATAGTTGGTTCCCACTCATCATAAAGTTTTCTAGGGATATAAACTTCCAATTCAAGTTTTTCTTCATAAGATTGCATCAAGGCATCAACGATATGTTTAGTGAACGCTTTATTTTGACTATAAGGGGGAATTTAGCACAGGTTGCAACAAGGAAATACAATCAATCAAAGAGTAATTTTCATAATTAAATTCCTTGAAATCTAAAATAGTGGGTTTAGCAACATCTAGGTTTTTAATTTCTTTGATCCCACTTTCACCAATTTAAGCATCAAGATCTAAAAACTCCGAATTCTTGGAACGCCTTCTAGGTAAAGGTGGATCATATTCAGTCCCATCATTATTAAGATTCATATTGAAAAACAAAGATTTAATAAGGGACACATCAATAACTTTTAGATGTTCATCTTTATTTTCATAGGAACTAGAAGAACATGCTCTTATAAAGGCATCTTTCTTAGCACGCATCCTAGCGGTTCTTTCTTTGCACTCATCAATGGAAATTATCATGGCTTTGAGAGACTCATTGATATCATGATTAGGTGGAATAGATCTAAGTTTCAAAGAATCAACATCAAGAGAAATTCTATCAACGTTCCTAGCTAACTCATCAATCTTAAGCAATTTTTCTTCAATCAAAGCATTGAAATTCTTTTGCGAAGTAATAAATTTTTTAATATTATATTCAAAATCATAGGGCATCTTATTATAATTTCCATAAGAATTGTTGTAGGAATTACCATAATTATTAGAGGGATTACTAGGATAAGGCCTAGGATTAAAATTTCCTCTATACGTGTTGTTACCAAAATTGTTCCTACCAAAAAAATTCACATCCATAGATTCATTATTATTCTCAATCAAAGTAGACAAGGGCATATCATTAGGATCAGAAGAAACATTCTTACTAGCAAATAATTTCATAAGTTCATCCATCTTTCCACTCAAAACATTAATTTCTTCTATCGCATGCACCTTTTTATTAGTAGATCTTTCAGTATGCCATTGAGAATAATTAACCATAATATTATCTAGGAGTTTAGTAGCTTCTCCTAAAGTGATTTCCATAAAAGTGCATCCCGCGGCCGAATCTAAAAGATTTCTAGAAGCAAAATTCAATCCGGCATAAAATTTTTGTATAATCATCCACAAATTCAAACCATGAGTAGGCCAATTATGTATCATTAATTTCATCATCTCCCAAGCTTGTGCAACATGTTCATGATCAAGTTGCTTAAAATTCATAATATCGTTTCTAAAGGAGATGATCTTAGCGGGAGGAAAATACTTAGAGATAAAAGCATCTTTGCACTTATTCCATGAATCAATACTATTTTTAGGCAAATGCGAAAACCAAGCTTTAGCACGATCTCTAAGCGAAAAAGGAAATAGCTTCAATTTAACAATGTCGTTATCCACATCTTTCTTCTTTTTCATATCACACAAATCAACGAAGCTATTTATATGGGTAGTGGCATCTTCACTAGGAAGGCCAGAAAACGGATCTTTCATGACAAGATTCAGCAAGGCAGCATTAATTTCACATGATTCAGCATCGGTAAGAGGAGCAATCAGAGTGCTAATAAAATCATTGTTGTTGGTATTGGTAAAGTAACATAATTTAGTGTTATCTTGAGCCATCGTGACAAGAAAGCAATCCAACACACAAGCAAACAAAAAGCAAGCGGGCAAAAAGAGGCAAATTGAGAAAGAGAGGGAGGATAGAGAGAGAGGGCGAATAAAACGGCAAGGGTGAAGTGGGGGAGAGGAAAACGAGTGGAAAATGGCAAATAATGTAATGCGGGAGTTAAGGATTGTGATGGGTAGTTGGTATATTGACTTTTGCGTAGACTCCCCCGCAACGGCGCCAGAAATCCTTCTTGCTACCTCTTGAGCACTGCGTTGATTTTCCCCGAAGAGGAAGGGATGATGCAGCAAAGTAGTGTACGTATTTCCCTCAGTTTTTGACAACCAAGGTATCAATCTAGTAGGAGGCCACGCGTGAGTCCCTCGCACCTGCACAAAACAAATAAATCCTCACAACCAACGCGATAAGGGGTTGTCAATCCCTACACGGCCACTTACGAGAGTGAGATTTGATAGATATGATAAGATAATATTTTTGGTATTTTTATGATAAATATGCAAAGTAAAATAAAAGAAAATTAAAAAGCAAAGGAAATTACTAAGTATTGGAAGTTTAATATGATGAAGATAGACCCGGGGGCCATAGGTTTCCCTAGTGGCTTCTCTCAAGAGCATAGGTATTTTACGGTGGGTGAACAAATTACTGTTGAGCAATTGACAGAATTGAGCATAGTTATGAGAATATCTAGGTATGATCATGTATATAGGCATCACGTCCAAGACAAGTAGATCGACTCCTGCCTGCATGTACTACTATTACTCCACTCATCGACCGCTATCCAGCATGCATCTAGAGTATTAAGTTCATGAAAACAGAGTAATGCCTTAAGCAAGATGACATGATGTAGAGGGATAAACTCATGCAATATGATGAAAACCCCATCTTGTTATCCTCGATGGCAACAATACAATACGTGCCTTGCTGCCCCTACTGTCACTGGGAAAGGACACCGCAAGATTGAACCCAAAGCTAAGCACTTCTCCCATTGCAAGGAAGATCAATCTAGTAGGGCAAACCAAACTGATAATTCAAAGAGACTAGCAAAGATAACCAATCATACATAAAAGAATTCAGAGAAGATTCAAATATAGTTCATAGATAGACTTGATCATAAACCCACAATTCATCGGTCTTAACAAACACACCACAAAAAGAAGATTACATCGAATAGATCTCCACAAGAGAGGGGGAGAACATTATATTGAGATCCAAAAAGAGAGAAGAAGCCATCTAGCCATAACTATGGACCCGTAGGTCTGAGGTAAACTACTCACACTTCATCAGAGGGGCTATGGTGATGATGTAGAAGCCCTCTGTGATGGATACCCCCTCCGGCGGAGCTCCGGAACAGGCCCCAAGATGGGATTTCGTGGATACAGAAAGTTACGGTGGTGGAATTAGGGTTTTGGCTCCGTATCTGATCGTTTGGGGGTACGTAGGTATATATAGGAGGAAGGAGTACGTCGGTGGAGCAACAGGGGGCCCACGATGGTGGAGGGCGCGCCTGG
>NC_041386.1:223045678-223130142 GCF_002162155.2 Triticum dicoccoides
GTAGGCGCGCCCCCTACCTCATGGCTTTCTCCTTTGGTTTCTTGACGTAGGGTTCAAGTCTCCTGGATCATGTTCGGTGAGAAAATGATGTTCCCAAAGGTTTCATTTCGTTTGGACTCCGTTTGATATTCCTTTTCTTCGAAACCCTAAAATATGCAAAAAACAGCAATTCTGGGCTGGGCCTCCGGTTAATAGGTTAGACCCAAAAATAATATAAAAGTGGATAATAAATCCCAATGATGTCCAAAACAGTAGATAATATACCATGGAGCAATCAAAAATTATAGATACGTTGGAGACGTATCAGCGCTCCAATGGAGTTCGGCGAGCATAGAGTGGAGAGCCACGCGAGGGAGACACATCTCTCGATGGTGTACACCATTGACCCGGCCGTGATGGACGACTAGATAAACAACGTTGATCAGTTGCTTGCTCGAGACAAGTACAAGGTGGTCGCCATCGACCTCCTGTACACGACCGGTCATTCCAACATAGTTTAGAAGGTTGCCGTTGCCTAGTTGTGCGTGCGCCATCATGTCCTCATCTACCACTACTGCATGTCCACAGAGCCTTGCGACCGTTTCAATAGGTTTTTCAACGGCATCGACTACAATTTCGCCATGGTGGAAACCACCGATGATGTAAACGTGCTCAGTGTTACGTGCTTGTCCTGCAAGAACCTTGTCGAAATCCGTGACCACTACATGGTTAGGGGCAGCACGAAGAAGGACTCCCTGGTCGAACATGCCTCAGCCATGTAACGCCCATGATGCGGCTATATCTCCCACATGTTGAGGGACGACTTAGAGGCATAACCCCAAGGTGGTTTTGTCGCAAGAGGGGTAATCTTCACACAATCCCATGTATTGAATAAGAAAGGGATAAGGAGTTGGCTTACAATCGCCACTTCACACAAATAACAAGTTTAAACATACATCATCCAGAATACAATCAAGGTCCGACGACAGAACCAAAATAAAAGAAGACAACCCCAAATGCTAGATCCCCGATCATCCCAACTGGGCTCCACTACTGATAATAAGGAAATGAAACATAGTAACGACCAAGGTTCTCGTCGAACTCCCACTTGGGTTCGGTAACATCACCTGCACTGGTATCATCAGCACATGCAACTGTTTGGAAGTATCCGTGGGTCACGAGGACTCAACAATCTCACACCCACGAGATCAAGACTATTTAAGCTTATGGGAAGTATAGGGTAATGAGGTGGAGCTGCAGCAAGCGATAAGCAAATATGGTGGCTAACATCGCAAGTAAGAGTAAGATGAGAAGCTACGCAACGATCGTGCAGCTAGAAAGGATCAAGAAGTAGTCCTGAAACTACTTACGTTCAAACATAACCCAAGACCGCATTCACTTTCCGGACTCCACCTAAAAGAGACCATCATGGCTACACACGTGGTTGGTGCATTTTAATTAAGTCAAGTGTCAAGTTCTCTACAACCGGATATTAACAAATTCCCATCTGCCACATAACCGCAGGTACGGCTCTCAAAAGTTTATACCCTGTAGGGGTGTCCCAACTTAGCCCATCACAAGCTCTCACGGTCAACGAAGGATATTCCTTCTCCCGGAAACACCCGATCAGTCTCGGAATCCCGGTTACAAGACATTTCGACAATGGTAAAACAAGACCAACAAAGTCGCCCAATGTGCCCACAAATCCCGGTAGGAGACACGTATCTCGTTCTTAGGGCACACCAGATGGGACAAGAATGAGTAAAACCAGCCCTCAAGTTTCCTCGAGGTGGGCCCGCAGGCTGCCCGGTTCGTACCAACACTTAGAGAAGAACTGGCCCGGGGGGTTAAAATAAAGATGACCCTCGGGTTAGCAACTCCCAAGGGAAAAATATAGGTGGTGGTGAGGCAAATGTTAAAACCAAGGTTGGGCCTTGTTGGAGGAGTTATATTCAAAGCGAACTGTCAAATGGGCCCCATAACCCCAACCGCGTAAGGAACGCAAAATCAAGGAACATAACACCGGTATGACGGAAACTAAGGCGGCAAGAGTGGAACAAAACACCAGGCAAAAGGCCGAGCCTTCAACCCTTTACCAAGTATACAGATGCATTAATTAAAATAAGATATATTGTGATATCCCAACATATCCATGTTCCAACATGGAACAAACTTCAACTTCAACTGCAACTAACAACGCTATAAGAGGGGCTGAGCAAATGCGGTAACTTAGCCAAACAACGGTGTGCTAGGAAGGTGGGTTAGAGGCTTGACATGGCAATATGGGATGCATGATATTACAAGTGGTAGGTAGCGCGACATAGCGATAGAACGAACAACTAGCAAGCAAAGATAGAAGTGATATCAAGGGTATGGTTATCTTGCCTGCAATGTTCTCAGACTTGTCGAAATCTTGATCCTCGTTAGCATACTCAACGGGTTCCTCGTTCATGTAGTTGTCTCCCGGATCTACCCAAAGCAAGAACACAAGCAAACAGAACAACAATCGATCACGGTGCAATGTATAAGCAACATGATGCAATACATGGGATGATACACAAGATATGATATGCAATGCATATGCGTGCTCTGGAAGGGAAAGAATGATCAAGGCATCAACTTGGCAAAACAAGTATGCCGCTGGAAAGATGAGGTGATTTCGGTCAAAATCGATATAAGGATCACCAGAAACGGATGCATGGTTTGCAAATGACAAGCAATACAAGGATGTTGCAAATCTATGATTAACAGCATGATAGCACTTAGAATGCAACAAGAAACTAAGCTACCCCACACCAACATAGCAACAAAGCATATGGAAGTGTCTTACAAGAGATGCTTGACAAAACATGAACACTGAGCTAAGGCTAAATCACACTAGAACAGGTTCAAACAAGCATGGCAAAAGAGCAAAAGATATGAGCTTCACAGACTTGGTGAAAATACTAATATGTCCAAAAACAACATCGGGAAGCAATGTTTAGAGCAAGAAAACACCATCCTATAAGAATGTATCATGGAAAACAAGGGCATGTCATGCTTCTACTAAATGCACTTAACAAAACACCCTTACTGAACATGAGCCACAGAGGCACAGAAGATATGATGGAACCCATGTAAGCATAGGAAGTTTTATAAACAGATTCAGACTCACTGGAATTTCACGACATGGCAGAAACAGATTCATGATAGCAACTTTGCAAGCTCATGCCACTCACCACAAAGCATGACATGACAACACAATCATACCAACAGTAAGAAGACATGTATATGAAGCTAAAGCTAAACATGGAAAGATCAACTTCATAGGATGCATGTATCACTAGCAAAACACATGGCAATAATGAATCTCATGTAAACAATCTACCAGGAATAAAATATAGCAAAAGTAGAGCATGGTAATGACATTCTAGAGCACTCCATAATTGCAACCAGAGGCATGACTAGATAGAGCACAATCATATGTTCCAAACATCCTTACTTAAGTATCTCAAAATAAGCATGGATCTCATGGTAGCAACAAGTTTACATGGCATCAAAATAACATCAGGAAAAGGACTTGTCAAAATCCTAAGTGCCTGAAAACAACAACATCATGGAGCCTAATATGCATGCTTGTGCTAGTCACCAGACAGCTCACAAAAATACAAGACTTGAGCCCCTGTAAAGATGGCATGATGGAGATCATAAAACATGCAGACATCATGCTCATAGGATGCACACACAAAATGCAACGAAAAAGACAAATCATCAAGTTCTGTTAAGAACCATCAATTAACATTTTATAACACTCTTGCAACCAGGATAATGGCATCAATATGGCTAGTAACACGGATGAAAATGCCACTAATATGAAGAGCTTAACGAGACGAACATTTCAACATATTGTACACGCAAAAGGGAACAACGAGCACATAGATACAACCTCATGAACATGCACACAAAAATGGAAATCTCAAGACTTGGTGAAAAACTTAACTGAGCATTGGATAACTATTCTACGTGCGGGTGAGGAATAACAGCGGATCTCACCATGGGCTTCGTCCCAGGAAGCAGAGCGGGCCGGCAGGGAGGCTGAGGAAGGGCAGGCCAGACTGGGCTGGGCCGGAGATGTTGGCCCACGCCGGGAGGCGGATTGGGCTCCTCCCGATCTGGACGAGGCGGCGACAGCGCCGGTGCACCGGCGAACGGCGACGGTGGAGCTCCAAGGGAAGGGGCCGGCGAGATCTGGGCAAGGGGCCCCGTGGCGGTGCCGGAACGACAGCGAAGTGGACGAGGCGAGGTGATGTCGACGGGGAGCAGATGGGGCGGCGCGCGATGCAGGGGGCTCCGGCGGAGCTCCGATGGGGCACGCCAGCGACGGGGCTCCCGATGCGGGGCGACGAGCTCTGGTGCAGGTGAGGTGCGCGGCGGTTGAGGAAGCAGGTGACGTGGTGGCGAATCCAGGGCGGCGACATGGTGGCGGGGCGCTCCGGTGACGTGGCCGGCGAAGTCCGGCGAGTGGGCAAGGTCGGCGGGCGCACAGGCGGCGGCGGGCGGATCCGGGCTCGGGCGGGCCCCAGATGGGCCTGGGCGGGGCCCAGATGGGCCTGGGCGGGCCGCATGGTTGAGCGAAGCCGGCGGCGACAGGTGGCGCACTGCAGTTGGATGAGGAGGCGGCGGTGATGACGTGTCACACTGCAATTGGCCGAAGGGACGTGGCCGGCTGACACGTCCGACGGCGCGAGCAGGAAGACTGCTCGGGTTTGGACTACGAATTACGAAGGGGGAGGTGTTTATATAGGTAGAGGGAGCTAGGAGAGTCCAAATGAGGTGCGGTTTTCGCCCACACGATCGTGATCCAACGACGGAGAGCATGGAGGGGGATTAGATGTGTTATTGGGCTGTTTGGAGGAGGTTGGGCTGCAACACAAAAGAGGCTTTTGTGGTTACCCAGTTAACCGTTGGGGCATCAAACGACCTCCAAATGGAGCAAAATTTGACAAGCAGGCTACCGGTGATGTACCAAGGCCATTTGACAAATCTCGGCCCATTCCGAGAACATTTTTCTCCCGCTCAAGAAGAGAGACAAGAGGGGTGTGCCCGGTTCATGTGGAAGTGTCAGATTGCAAAACGGACAACGGGGAAAATGCTCGAATGCATGAGACGAACACTAATCCAAATGCGATGCACATGATGACATGAGATGGAATGCATGACATGGAAAAAATGCAAAACAAAATACAAAACCCAACCACAGAGGGAATATCATATCACATAGCCGAAAATGGCAAGAGTCGAAGTTACAAATATGGAAAGTTATATCCGGGGTGTTACAACACTTCACCTCTACAAGAGGATCTCATCCCGAGATCTATGATGGCACTGGAGAGAAGCGGAAGAGGAAGAGAAAAGGTAAAACTAAGTTGCTTCTTCGACAAATGAGTGAAACCAGGAATCTTGAGAGGTTAAACAATTTTGAGAAAAGAAAACAACGGAGATGAACGAAGTTGAAAACACTTCGTTAGGTAAGAGGAACATGGGACGCTGCGCAAACCTAGAGGTTAAGTGACAAGATAGATATTGAAACCACTCCGGTATAATGAGATAGCCAAGGATCAAGAATGACAACATTTGGACAGCACTCAGGTAGAAAAAGAAGCAAAACTCGATAAAAATGGGAAGAACTTGAAAAAAAGTACACGACACTCCGGTAGGAAAAGAGAAGCACGAAAAGAACACGATCCTCACAATTCACGATGATGAGTGAGAAGAGCAACATCACAATGCCTCCGGAAGAAAGAATAGAAGATAGATCATTGGAATGAAAGAATGGAGAGGAAAATGCCAACTTCTGCCACAAATGATCTCGGAAATCACCCTTCCAAGAAGGTTATAACGGGGTTGTTGGAAAACCAACAACGAAACGAATAAGTTTGTAGTGGGCTTATGGAAAAACATCTCAAAACTTGAGGTGAAATCCTGCCACAAACGGAAACAATTCACTAATAGGGAAAACCTTATACACAGAATCTTAGCAGCAGTGAGGTTTAAAAACAAACGTACTGCTAATTAGCAGTAGAGAGCTTCAGAAGACCGCGCTACTAATAGCGCAGTAGTAGTAGCGCTCTAGGTGAAACGAGCGGTAGTACTACAATTGCCACGGTGTTGCCTCCAGGCTAGATATAGTAGTAGCGCCCTTCTCCTGGACACGCTACTACTAAAGTACTTAGTAGCAGTGTTTTTCTTTAAAACCCGCTGCTGCTAAGTATCATCCCCTCTTGCAACTAATTAAGTTTAGTCCCATACTGCTAAGCGAAAAGGTGTTTACCACCTTAAATATGTTCCTTCTCAAACTACACTACTAGAGAAAAGCCTAGCAGCAGCGCGTGTTTTAGGCCTATCAGTAGTGCTGGGCGATGCGCTACTGATAAGGCGCTACAGCTAACGTATAGCAGTAGCGTGCCTCCGACCACGCTACTGCTAAATCGACTTAGTAGTAGCGATTTCCCGGAGGAGCGCTACTGGTAATTAGTAGTAGCGCTTCTCCCTGCCCGCGCTGCTACTATTATTTCGTATTTTATTTCCTTTTTATTTCATGTTGTATTCGTACACCTTTACACAAGTTTTCATACAACAGGAATTTAGAAATTGTTTTTACATCATAATGAGTTTTTACATCACGGGGTGAAAGAACCGTGGACTAGTTTCAAGTGGATGGACATCCACTTGAAACTAATCTGCGGTTCTTTCACCCAATGATATAATAAATATCATCATCATCATCATATCATTAACAACTTATCCTCATAATACATCATTGTCATATAACACCTCCTCAAGATCATCGTTTTCATCAATGAGACATCACATAGCAAATTGGTCACTAGTCGTAATCACAAGTACTCCTCATCATCAACTCTAACACATTGTATCACATAATAAACATATTGTACCTCATAGGACCTACTACATTCTATTAGGACCTACTATATTCTCTAAGGTAAAATAGCAAAAAAAAGATAGCCCCTGACTCTCCATTATGGAGAATGGAGATTATCCTGTCTCCAATTCTTGCCTTTCGCTTAATGTTACTTCCAAGAACCTCCTTGTAAATGTCCAAACATTTTTTCCATTCTTGCATGTGTTCACCGGTTTTAGAAATCTGATATGCACAGGTGAGCTCCTTAGATTGACCTGGCTGTATGTTCAGAACTGCAAGGCGACCATTCTGATACATCAGATGAGGCACACAATCCATCGGGATTTTCTGTTGAAAAACATAGTAATACTTCGTAGTTAGCAAAGATGTACTAGTTTTAGAAGTATGCAAAAGATGCACGGATGTCGTAATAGTAAAAAAATCTTACCATGGTATCTCCATAGAAGTTATCGTGGTTCAACACGTGCACTAGTGGCACGTAGTCACCATAATTTGGAGGAGTTCGATAATAGGTATTGTAATTCTCAAGATAAGTACAATAAGCAATCAGATGACTTTTCTCCTTATATGTTAATTCGGAGCCATCAGTGTAGTGGGTTTTGTCTACCATCTTCTGCACATTCTTTGAAGATTCAGAATAAGGTGTCAATGGAAATAAGCTGTCAACTATTTTCAAATAAACAATATAAATTAGTTAATAACTATGTTTGATAAACTCACATTGTGGTAGAATCGGAAGCGTATCAACAAGGACCCAAATGTCCATATTGTCTTGCTCGATGTCAGGATCACCAAGATCCATGGTGACAATCATACCCTCATAAAAACCATACATTTTGCAAAGTGCTTCCCAATTTTGGCAACCAAAATGGGTTACGCTCTGAGAATTGTACAGATTTACTTCAAAATCGATATCATGATGGGTCCTTAGGTGCATTTTCTTTGTTTGAAAATTTTCATGGTCTTCAAAAGCCATCCTCTCCAAGACATAGCGTCTTGCATGGCATGGGATAAGCTAGTCGAATTGTAAGAGATGAAAATTAGATGTTGAAATAGTTGAAGTCATGCTTAATTACGAAAAAACACTTGTCGTTGTTGCATACCGTTTCAACATCGAAGGTCTCCTCGAGCTTAATGCTGAAGCGCCGATCTTCGTCTAGCTCAACGAACATGTCGCACATACCTTGATCGTCGTGGCACCAGCTGCACTCCCCCGGGAGACTGTCGTCGTCCGAGTACGACATTTCCTACGTTCATAATTCAAAGATTAAACTTTTACAATTAAATATATGTACTAAAAACCTAAATTAGATCATTATTTTTCAAGAAAATCCAGGCCACTCGATATTTCCTACATATTCTAGCACAAGTCATGCCAGAATTCATGGGAAAATCCGGCATGACCATTGCTAAAAAAGGACATATCGAGCGCCTGAAATTTGCCGGAACGGAAATTAATCAACACTCCGGCAAAACATAGGCCACTCGGAGGTGTAAACTGAACTTGAACGGCCACTTGGGCAACCACATATCCTATTTGAGCAAATATGACATGTTCAACTAGTTTTATTAATTCAACTAGTTCTTACTAAATATAAACTTACTATAAATAGAAAAAAACTAGTTCTTACTAAAAATAAAGTAGTTCAACTAGTTGTATTAATTATCTTACTAAAAATACATTAGTTCTATTAATTCAACTAGTTCAACTAGTTTATTAATTTACTTACTAAACTAGTTCAACTACAACTAAAGTAATTCAACTAGTTTATTAATTTACTTATTAAAAATAAACTAGTTTTTACTAAACATAAAGTAGTTCAACTAGTTATATTAATTTTCTTACTAATTCTATTGAACACTAAAACTAATTCGATGAACTCTAAAACTAATTCTACTTAACAACTACTGCCATAATTAGCATCTAATTTGATGAACCCTAACTAATTAGATGAACTCTAAAATTTAACCCTAAGAACCCTAGATAGGCAGAGGTAGGGGAGGAGGAGGAGGAGGAGGAGGGCGTGCTCATCTCTGGTGCCGGCGGAGTTAGGGAGAGGGGCACGCGGCGTCGAGGTTGGGGACGGGGTCCGGGCGGCGGGCGCGCGACGGAGGGCGGCGATGTAGGGGGGGTGTCGAGGTCGGGGTTGGGGGCGGCGTCGAGGTCGCGGTCACGGGCGGGGGCGGCGTCGAAGGTGTGCGGAGAGCGATGGGTCGCGCGCGGCGGCCGACGATGATGCAGGGCGGCGACAGTGGAGGAGTAGGGATTTGGGGGAAGTGGCCGTGGGGGAAGAATGAACCGCATGGTTAAGTTAAAAGTAGCAGTAGCGCGTTCCAGGAAGTGCGCTGCTGCTACGGTAGCTATAGCGCGTTTCCTAACAAGCAAAAAAATACTGCTATTCCTTCTCTTTTTTTATTTTCTTTCCATTTAATTTTATTTTCATTAGCAGTAGCGCCTTTGTCCGTAAACGCGCTGCTACAAAACAAGTAGCGGTAGCGCGGTTCCACGTAGATCGCTGCTACTATGTGTAGCCTATCGGCTAAGCCGTGGGAATTTTAGTAGTAGCGCTTTTGTACTCAGGCACGCTACTTCTATAACTGTATCTGTAGCGCGGTTTTAAATACCGCGTTGCTGCTAATTAGCACCAACGCGCGTTTTTATCCCGCGCTACTGCTAATATTCTGTGTATAAGGTTTTCCCTAGTAGTGCTATCTCGAGCACTTGGTCTTCATTGAACTGTATGTGTACGATTTGTGGCTGCAATATGAATCTTCACCTGTGCCTATACAGGTATGGTGAAGATTCATGTTGACTATTTAGATTCCACACAAAAATATCAATGATGACCATGTATATTTTTCATGTTTTTACATGCTTAGCCTTAGTAGTAGCGTTTTTTCAGGACAAAGCGCTACTGATATTGGGCATAGCAGTAGCACGCTCCCTGTAACCGCGCTACTACTACACCAAAACAAAACACGCGGCCCGGCCCCCTGCACACTCATCTCTCAATCGTCCCCCACCGCCCGACGCCGGCAGCTACGGTTAGGGTTTCTCCTCCGCCACCGCGCACCACCGCCGCAAGTAATGCTCCTCCCCTCTCTCCGCCCTCTGTTAGCTTCTCCTACACCCTCTCGCCGCTCACTCTGTCGCCGCCCGCGAGCTTTGGCCGGGCGTCGTTGGCCGACCGCCCTCGATCCCCTCACCGGCCGCTATCGTCGCCCCCTCTCATAGAAAGTCATCGGCCTTCCCCTCGTCAGCTCCCCCGACCAAGGTCACCATGCCATCCCCCCTCCTTGTCAGCGCCACCGAGGGATGCCCTACCTAGATGCAGCGAGGGCTTACGAATTTCATATGGATAACTAGATGCTTTTGTTTTTCTATAATAAGTTATTTTTTGCAAAATATAGGTTGCAATTTAGTTGAAATGCTTTGGTAGGTGGTACAAGTATTTAGTTTGCAAGTGCTAAGTTAATCCCAATTAAATGTGCCACTTGTTTTTTTAATTAGTTATGTTAGGCAATAGGGGCCAAATTAGATGAAATGTGTCTTGGTAGGTGGTACCTTGATTCGGTAGATAACTTATTGCAGATCTTAGGATTATACCTTTGGTAGGGACCAACTAGTTTTTTCGGCAATAGGTGCCCCTGAAATGCGGTGATACCTTGTCATCTTATATGTTACTAGATGGTAGGATTATAATTGTCCATCAAATTGCTTCTCGCAAAAGAATCTCTTCATCTAGAGATATTCTAGAAGGTGTTAGTAAGCTAATTGAGAACTTGTTGTCTGTGAGTCTTGTTGGCTGATTTGGCATTTGCCTACTAGCTGTTGGTTCTATTATAGAAGGTGTTAGTAACTTAATTGAGAGCTTGTTGTTTAATTTTTGGGATCAGGTTCCACTATGAAAATATAACTGACGAAGAACCAAAATTATCACATGCTACTGTTTTTCTTTCCTGTGAAGTGGATCGTTAATCCTTTTCTCATATTAATTTAGGAAAATGGCACCACCACCACCACCACCATGTCAACTGTGCAAGTTAAGGTGCGCCAGCAGCCTTGCAACTGGCAAGTTGTTCGGCATCTACTTCCAGCCGAGTTTTCGTCATGTGGCGGTAAGAAATTATATGAAATGTAACAACTATTTTATTTTTAGTATTGGCATTACTACATTGTGTCATTTTGCTTCTTTTACACAGATCGTCACATGCAATGTGAGGTTGAAATTCAACAAGCTGACACGAGACACTGTGACATTTGAGGCTCCTGGGGGCTGTCGGTGTCAAAACCGGCGGATCTCGGGTAGGGGGTCCCGGACTGTGCGTCTAGGCCGGATGGTAATAGGAGGCAGGGGACATGATGTTTTACCCAGGTTCGGGCCCTCTTAATGGAGGTAAAACCCTACGTCCTGCCTGATTGATATTGATGGTATGGGTAGTCAAGAGTAGATCTACCACGAGATCAGAGAGGCTAAACCCTAGAAGTTGGCCTATGGTATGATTGTATGTTATTCTACGGACTAAAACCCTTCGATTTATATAGACACCGGAGAGGGTTAGGGTTACACAAGGTGGGTTACAAAAGGAGGAGATATTCGTATTGCCTAGCTTGCCTTCCACGCCAAGTAGAGTCGCATCTGGACACGAGACGAAGTCTTCAATCTTGTATCTTCATAGTCCAACAGTCCGGCCAAAGGATATAGTCCGGCTGTCCGAAGATCTATATATCCGCATCGCCCAGCTTGCTTTCCACGCCAAGGAAAGTCCCTTCCAGACACGGGATGAAGTCTTCAATCTTGTATCTTCATAGTCCAGGAGTTTGGCTGAAGGTATAGTCTGGCCATCCGGACACCCCCTAATCCAGGACTCCCTCAGTAGCCCCTGAACCAGGCTTCAATGACGATGAGTCCGGCGCGCAGTATTTTCTTCGGCATTGCAAGGCGGGTTCCTCTCCAAATTCTGTGTACCTGTCGAAATAGTGTCCGATTTCTTGTGAATGTTGCACTCCTTGGCTTCCACGCCCAATAATGGCCACTTTCCACGTGTCGAGCGAATGCGAAGAGCCAGGGTGTTTTCATATTTAACCCCCTAGCTGTGTGAATGAGCCTCCTATTAAAAAGGCGAGGATTCAGATCCAAATCACACCATCCTCCCTTGGCGAGCCTTCACCGGAGCGCGCCCAACGGAGATCCATTGCATCATGGCCGGTCGACGCAGCTCCTCCTCTCGCTCCCCTAGCTCCAAGCTTGGAGATTGGGAGAGATGTTCCGTCCCGCACTACAAATTAGTGATGCTTCAAACCAAGGGATTTCTTCCCCAAGCGTACATGGTCCCGGTTCGAGCCGGGCTCGCCACCTATAATGGCGGAGAGCAAGCGGAGAGCCTCCCCAATCCCTCCAAGGGAGATCGGGTATGCCTTGTCCCTTATTTGGTAAGAGGGCTTGGATTCCTGAAAGCACAAGTGCTCCCTGGGTGGTTTTGGTAATTAATGTCAACATATCTCTTGTTGGACTAACACTTTTACCTAGTATGTTTCAGATAAGTTCAACAATGGAGTGGCATGGATTAGAGGATGTGGAACCCCTTCAAGATGCTAAGGACAAATGATTGGCTCAAGCTTCAAGATCAAGACTCTACATTTTCTATTTTAGTGATCCAAGATCACATTGAGTCTATAGGAAAAGCCAATACTATCAAGAGGGGATGAGGTGTTGCTTAATGGCTTGCTTGCTCAAAGTGCTTAGTGATATGCTCCAAAACCCTCAACTACCTTCCCACATCCACATATGACCTAAACCAAAAGTCAAACTCGGCCCCACCAATTCTATCTATCCGGCGCCACCGAGTTTCAGATGTCATAGCCACTGCCACAAACCCTAGAAAATCGGTTTCACCGATAGGGATCTCGGTCTCACCGAGATGGGATTGTAATCTCTCTGTTTCCCTTTGTAACATTTCGGTCTTACCAAGATGAGCGATCGGTCCCACCGAGATTGCAATGTAAACTCTCTGTTTCCCTTTTGTAACATTTCGGTCTCACCGAGATGAGCGAATCGATCCCACCGAGTTTACCTGACCAACTCTCTGGTTAGCTTATTAACAAAATTGGTCCCATCGAGTTTGTGTAATCGGTCACATCGAGATTATGTTATGCCCTAACCCTAACCATATCGGTCCTACCGAGTTGCATCTCAGTCCCACCAAAAATCCTAACGGTCACTAGGTTTGCTGAATCGGTCCGACCCAGTTTAACCATTCGGTCCCACCGAGTTTGGCAAATTGTGTGTAACAGTTAGATTTTGTGTGGAGGCTATATATACCCCTCCAACCACTCTTCATTCATGGAGAGAGCCATCAGAACATACCTACACTTCCAATACACATTTTCTGAGAGAGAACCACCTACACTTGTGTTGAGGTCAAGATATTCCATTCCAACCATATGAATCTTGATCTCTAGCCTTCCCCAAGTTGCTTTCCACTCAAATCTTCTTTCCACCAAATCCAAATCCTGTGAGAGAGAGTTGAGTGTTGGGGAGTCTATCATTTGAAGCACAAGAGCAAGGAGTTCATCATCAACACACCATTTGTTACTTCTTGGAGAGTGGTGTCTCCTAGATTGGCTAGGTGTCACTTGGGAGCCTCCAACAAGATTGTGGAGTTGAACCAAGGAGTTTGTAAGGGCAAGGAGATCGCCTACTTCGTGAAGATCTACCGCTAGTGAGGCAAGTCCTTTGTGGGCGACGGCCGTGATGGAATAGACAAGGTTGCTTCTTCATGGACCCTTCGTGGGTGGAGCCCTCCATGGACTCGCGCAACCGTTACCCTTCGTGGGTTGAAGTCTCCATCAACATGGATGTAAGATAGCACCACCTATCGGAACCACGACAAAAACATCCGTGTCTCCAATTGCGTTTGAATACTCCAAACCCTTCTCTTTACATTCTTGCAAGTTGCATGCTTTACTTTCCGCTGCACATATACTCATTGCATGCTTGCTTGATATGTATTGTGTTTGTTAAACTTGTGCTTAAACTCCACTTAAACTTAAGAATATTAAAAACTACAAATTTTGGCACTTAGGGTCTAATCGTCCCCCTCTAGACACCTCTTCTTGATCCTTTCAATTGGTATCAGAGCTTTGGTCTCCATTGCCTTGGTTTAAACACCATTGGAGGAAGATGGATGTGTCTACTTTGGGGAGTCTTAGACATAGAGTGCCTATTCTTGATGGAGAGTATTTTCATGAGTGGAAAAATGAAATGCTTTAGATTTTCAATGAATATCATTTGAACAAGTACATTACTAGCCCTTGTGCACCTCATGTTGATCCTTTGCACCCTACCCTAGATGAAGATATTGACATGATTCGCAATCTTAGAACTGTTGAGCTCATCATTAGAGGCTTGCCTAGAAACTTGATTAGATGTTTGCCTACTCTCAAGTGTGCCTACACCATATGGAAATTTCTTGAGTAACTCTTTCCTGATTACTCCTTGAAAGATCTAGATGAAATCCTCCATAAGTCTACTGCGTTGATTAAGATGAGTTCCAATGATCCCAAATTTGGTGACTGCTTATTTGAGCTTACTAATCTTACGAGTGCCAAAGGAGATGTTGGAATCATTAGCAATATCATTTCCAGAGCTATTAGAATTCATAAAGATAACTATAGAAATGACCATTTATCTAATGAATTGCCCTCTCTAGGAATTGATCAATCACAAGATGATGTTGAACATGAATACTCGGATGAGGATGATGATGATGATGATAGTGACTATGATCTCGATAATGCGATGAGACACTTTGGTCTTATGGCAAATCTTCGCGGCTACATGGCTGGAGGAAAGGAATGGGTCCTTGATAGTGGATGTACTGATCATATGACCGGAGATAAAGACATGTTCCATGAGCTTGCTGAAAATGACGGCCCTCGAAAGTATGTCACTTTTGGTGATAATTCAAAGGGTAAGGTGGTTGGCCTTGGTAAGGTGGCCATCTCACATGATAGCTCCATACAAAATGTCATGCTCGTTGAATCTCTTGGGTACAACTTACTTTCAGTATCTAGACTTGCTGATTTCGGTTTCAATGTCCTATTTACTGAAGTAGACTGCCAAGTGTTTCGTAGAGATAATCATAAAATGGTCTTTACCAGTATACATAGAGGAGATCTTTACATTGTTGATTTCACTAAAAAGGCTCAACCTAAAACTTGCTTAATTGCCAAATCTTCTAAAGGCTGGTTGTGGCATAGAAGACTAGGTCATGTTGGTATGCGAAATCTTGATAAGCTTATTAAAGGTGATCATATCCTTGGAATAAAAGATGTCATATTTAACAAGGATAGACTTTGTAGTGCTTGTCAAGCAGGGAAACAAGATGGAGGAAGTCACCGCATGAAGAACATCATGACCACTAGAAGACCACTCGAGCTACTTCACATGGATCTCTTTGGTCCAAATGCCTACAAGAGTCTCGGTGGTAACTCATTTGGTCTAGTCATAGTTGATGATTTTTCAAGATTTACATGGGTGTTCTTTCTTGATGATAAATCGCAGGTCCAAAAGATCTTCAAAAACTTCGCTAGGAAGGCCCAAAATCAGTTTGACGTGAAGATCAAGAAGGTTCAGAGCGACAACGGAACAGAGTTCAAGAACGCAAATGTGGACACCTTTCTTGACGAAGAAGGGATTTCACACGAGTTCTCGGCTATGTACACACCTCAACAAAATGGAGTTATTGAAAGGAAGAACCGGACTCTTATCGAGATGGCAAGAACGATGCTTGATGAGTACAAAACGCCAAAGCACTTTTGGGCGGAAGCGGTTGAGACATCTTGTCTTGCAACAAATCGCTTGTATCTTCACAAGCTACTCGGCAAGACGGCATATGAGCTCCTCACCGGTAACAAACCCCAAGTTGGATACTTTCGAGTATTCGCCTTAAAGTGCTACATTCTTGATAAGCATCATCGTTCTAAATTTGCTCCTAAATCTCATGAAGGTTTCCTACTTGGTTATGGCTCAAACTCTCACACTTACCGTGTCTACAACAATTTCACCCGAAAGGTTGAATAGACGGTAAATGTGAAGTTTGATGAATCTAACGGCTCGCAAGTAGAGCAATTGCCAATTGATGTAGGAGACAAAGACCCTTCGGAAGCAATTCAAGACTTGTCCATTGGCAAGATTCGTCCAACGGAAGTGAAGGAGAGTACCTCGTCCGTCCAAGTGGAAGCTTCTACCTCATGACAAGGTGAACCAAGAGTTGATACGGAAGCATCCACAAGTGGGACACGCCAAGATGAAGAAAACGAGGAAGCGCACCAAGATGAACATCAACAACCTCCTTCTCCACCACGACAATAGAACGACAACATCAACAATGAATAAGGCCAAGAAGAAGCACAAGATGAAGAGGATGTTCCACCCCGACCCAAGAAAAAGCTTTCACGAGTTCGAGCAAGAATTGCTAAGGATCATCCTGTCGAGCAAATCTACAATGATATCCAAACTGGGAGAATCGCTCGCTCTAAAACTTGTTTAGCTAACTTTTGTGAACATTACTCATTCATCTCTAGCATTGAACCTATGAAGGTTGAAGAAGCATTGGAGGATCCGGATTGGATAAACGCTATGCATGAACAGCTACACAACTTTGAGAGAAATCAAGTGTGGACATTGGTCGAGAAGCCTGACAACAACCACAACATCATTGGTACCAAATGGGTGTTTCGCAACAAGCAAGATGAAGATGGATAAGTGGTTCGCAACAAAGCACGTCTCGTCGCCCACGGCTACACACAAGTTGAAGGTATGGACTATGGTGAGACATATGCTCCCGTTGCTAGACTTGAGTCCATTCGCATCTTACTTGCTTATGCTAATCACCATAATATCACCTTGTACCAAATGGACATTAAAAGTGCTTTTCTAAATGGCAAAATTGAGGAGGAAGTTTATGTTAAGCAACCTCCCGGCTTCGTCAATCCTAAGAAACCTAATCATGTTTACAAACTTCACAAAGCCCTTTATGGTCTTAAACAAGCTCCTAGAGCATGGTATAAATGCTTGGCCAAGTTCCTTATTGAAAAAGGCTTTGAAATTGGTAAATTGATTCTACTCTTTTTACTAAAAGGGTTAATGGAGAAATATTTGTGTGCCAAATTTATGTTGATGATATCATATTTGGTTCAACTAACCCTCATTTTAGTGAGAAGTTTGGAAAGCTAATGTCGGAGAAGTTTGAGATGTCTATGATGAGTGAACTCAAATTCTTTCTCGGTTTGCAAATCAAGCAAACTAAGGAAGGTACCTTTGTCTCTCAAACAAAGTACACCAAGGACTTATTCAAGAAGTTCAATATGCAAGAATGCAAAGGTATGACTACACCCATGCCTACTAGTGGAAATCTTGATTTGAGCAAAGATGGTGAACCGGTTGATCAAAAGGTTTATCGCTCTATGATTGGTTCATTGTTATATCTATGTGCCTCTCGTCCCGATATTATGCTAAGTGTGTGCATGTGTGCACGATATCAAGATGCTCCTAAAGAGTGTCATCTTAAGGCTGTGAAAAGGATAGTGAGATACCTAATCCATACACCAAATTTTGGCATTTGGTACCCTAAGAGGTCCTCTTTTTATCTTGTTGGCTACTCCGATTCGTACTATGCTGGAGACAAGGTTGATAGAAAATCCACTTCGGGTACTTGTCAATTCCTTGGTAGATCTCCTGTGTCTTGGTCTTCCAAGAAACAAAACTCGGTATCCTTATCCACCGCCGAAGCGGAATACATTGCCGCTGGTTCATGTTGCGCTCAATTACTTTGGATGACCCAAACTCTTAAAGATTATGGGATATACATGAAACATGTTCCATTGCTATGTGACAATGAAAGTGCTATTAAGATTGCTCACAATCCCGTGCAACATTCCCGAACTAAGCATATTGAAGTTCGTCATCATTTCATTCGAGATCATGTTGCCAAAGGGGACATTAACCTTAAGCATGTTCGCACTGATAAGCAATTAGCGGATATATTCACTAAACCACTTGATGAGAAAGTGTTTTGCAGGTTGAGAGGTGAATTGAACATCATTGATGCTTCAACCTTGGAGTAGTAACTCCATTTGATACATGCGGGGCATGAGCCTATGACTAATCCTTGATATTTCTCTTATGATGCTATTCATATGTCTTGGATATATTTGTACCTTGCATGTTATCTAACCCGTGTAGGTACTTGGTTGAATCTAAATCTATGAGACTGCAACTCACTCACATCTTGAGCAATCTCTACATCACCAAGTCTCTACACAATGGTGGTTGAAGACAAGGAAGCACGAAACCATTCAAACATATCCTTTGGCAAATTCTATGTTGAGTCTCATGATTGTCATTTTGGATAGACAAGTGCTCTTCCTTGCAAAGCTAACCCATGTAGGTAGATGAACTCTAACTCCAAGTGGTTCTCCCAATTCTTGATGAACTACATCAATCTTGAGCAACCCACACAAGTTCAACTACATGTGCAAGATCAACACCACCACCCAAGGTATGTCATTCCATCTTAGAGAAGCTTTACTCCAAGTCATGAGTCAAAGCAACTCGACAAGATGTGAATACATCAAGATGCTTAAACGAAAAATGGTAACCCCATTTTGAGCTTAAACGATGAGTATGACCTATGATCAAGTGCTCTCACTTGACTCCTAAGTCAATATACTCTAACATAGGTGACTTTGTCGCCGACCATCTCTAGATCAAGTGCACTAACTTCATCTAGAACTTTTAGTTTCTTTTCTTTCCTTTTTGTTCTGCATTTTCTGCATCCAATTCATTGCAAATCTTTCAGTTAATTCCTTGCATATCCTTGTGAGATCTTACTTGTCTAGTGAGCTGAGGTGACAAGTGGTTTCACTCTGATGAACTCGGTCACACCGGTTTGTTCTCTTCGGCCCAACTAAAATCTTTCGGTGCAACCGAAGCACACAACTCGGAGTCACTGATTCCACCACAGGAAAACCAACTTGCCACTTATTCCTGATTTCTGTTTGCTCCAGCTCCACTCAATGATTTTTGTCCTCTACCAGCATCATATTAGACATGCTGCTTTGCTCTGTGACTCGAGGACCAACCCATTTGTATCACATGTCCAGAAGAGCCCTTCTTGGAAATTGATGTCAAAGGGGGAGAGAGAGATCACATCAAAGCTTAATCCTTCCTATAAGGGGAGAAAGAGAGAATACTCAGGGGGAGAAAGTAGTATCATTAAAGACCCTAGATGCTTGTGTTCAAGAGGAGAGATGTCACATGTCTTTAAGGGGGGAAAGACATGTTTGGTTACTTGCTTTAGCTCAAGCTCTATTGTTTCCTTTTTTGTTGCTCTGATTTTCTGTTCCCTATCTTCTCCCAATATCCCATGCAGATTCAAGGGGAGCAAGACATCTAAGGGAAGGAAATCTCTGATTTTATTGCATATCTTTACCTTTGGGGACATGTCTATATCTAATGTGGTACTTAGTACTCACTCTACATGTCATCCCAGTCTTGGTTCTCTTGTGGTTTCTCTTGCTTGCTCTGGTCAGTAGGTGTATCTGTGTTATTTAACCTTGTTTGCGCAGGTTCATCCCATCCTAAGCCAACTCAAGACCACAAGGTAAGTATATGCATCACAGTCATGTGAATGAGAAGTTCTTGCTGATGTACATACTGTTTGCAAGAAGGACTCATGAGCATGAAGGTACATTTCTCACATTCACATCATTTGCTCTGATGCATATAGCCAAGATACATGTAACCCATTTCTTACTCTGTCATTTTTACGCATTCACATGCTCCTATATTCAATATTCACATGATTGCATACATGTAGGGGGGAGCCTATGCATGTTACATGTCTCTCCAAAGCTTTACTTGCTATTCTCTATTCCTTTATCTAAAGCTTTGATGTATGTTGTCATCAATTACCAAAAAGGGGGAGATTGAAAGAACAAGTACTCCCTGGGTGGTTTTGGTAATTAATGTCAACATATCTCTTGTTGGACTAACACTTTTACCTAGTATGTTTCAGATAAGTTCAACAATGGAGTGGCATGGACTAGAGGATGTGGAACCCCTTCAAGATGCTAAGGACAAAGGATTGGCTCAAGCTTCAAGATCAAGACTCTACATTTTCTATTTTAGTGATCCAAGATCACATTGAGTCTATAGGAAAAGCCAATACTATCAAGAGGGGATGAGGTGTTGCTTAATGGCTTGCTTGCTCAAAGTGCTTAGTGATATGCTCCAAAACCCTCAACTACGTTCCCACATCCACATATGACCTAAACCAAAAGTCAAACTCGGCCCCACCGATTCTATCTATCTGGCGCCACCGAGTTTCAGATGTAATAGCCACTGCCACAAACTCTAGCAAATCGGTTTCACCGATAGGGATATCGGTCTCATCAAGATGGGATTGTAATCTCTCTGTTTCCCTTCGTAATGTTTCGGTCTTACCGAGATGAGCAATCGGTCCCACCGAGATTGCAATGTAAACTCTCTGTTTCCCTTTTGTAACATTTCGGTCTCACCGAGATGAGCGAATCGGTCCCATTGAGTTTACCTGACCAACTCTCTGGTTAGCTTATTACCAAAATCGATCCCACCGAGTTTGTGTAATCGGTCACACCGAGATTACATTATGCCCTAACCCTAACCATATCGGTCCTACCGAGTTGCATCTCAGTCCCACCGAAAATCCTAACAGTCACTAGGTTTGCTGAATCGGTCCGACCGAGTTTAACCATTCGGTCCCACCAAGTTTGGCAAATTGTGTGTAACGGTTAGATTTTGCATGGAGGCTATATATACCCCTCCACCCACTCTTCATTCGTGGAGAGAGCCATCAGAACATACCTACACTTCCAATACACATTTTCTGAGAGAGAACCACCTACACTTGTGTTGAGGTCAAGATATTCCATTCCAACCATATGAATCTTGATCTCTAGCCTTCCCCAAGTTGCTTTCCACTCAAATCTTCTTTCCACCAAATCCAAATCCTATGAGAGAGAGTTGAGTGTTGGGGAGACTATCATTTGAAGCACAAGAGCAAGGAGTTCATCATCAACACACCATTTGTTACTTCTTGGAGAGTGGTGTCTCCTAGATTGGCTAGGTGTCACTTGGGAGCCTCCAACAAGATTGTGGAGTTGAACCAAGGATTTTGTAAGGGCAAGGAGATCGCCTACTTCGTGAAGATCTACCGCTAGTGAGGCAAGTCCTTTGTGGGCGACGGTCGTGATGGAATAGACAAGGTTGCTTTTTTGTGGACCCTTCATGGGTGGAGCCCTCCGTGGACTCGCGCAACCGTTACTCTCTATGGGTTGAAGTCTCCATCAACGTGGATGTACGATCGCACCACCTATCAGAACCACGACAAAAACATCCGTGTCTCCAATTGCGTTTGAATACTCCAAACTCTTCTCTTTACATTCTTGCAAGTTGCGTGCTTTACTTTCTGCTGCACATATACTCATTGCATGCTTGCTTGATATGTATTGTGTTTGTTAAACTTGTGCTTAAACTCCACTTAAACTTAAGAATATTAAAAAACTGCAACTTTTGGCACTTAGGGTCTAATCACCCCCCTCTAGACACCTCTTCTCGATCCTTTCAATTCCCGATTCATCCGTTTCTCCGGGGGCTCCTGGAGTTCTACGGCCTCCAGTTGCACAACCTTACGCCTGCCTCCATGCTGCATATCGCGGGATTCGTAGCCCTTTGCGAGTTGTTTTTGGGTTGTGAGGCTCATTTCGCTCTGTGGAAGAAGTTGTTCTGCCTTGTGCCCCATTCTCAGAAGGGGTCAATATATCAAGTGGGCGGAGCCGAAGTGTGGCGTGTTGCCGGGACCGGATACCTGTTCGGAACCCCAAAGAAGACGTCCGAAGACTGGCCTTCAGAATGGTTTTATATAGAAGACGCCCCCCTCCCGGATCCTATTCGGATCGGCCTCCCTGAGTTCGACAACGCCCCTTTCAAGAAGCGCCGGAGCTGGCATCCATGGAGCTCCCTGGAGGAAGATGACAGGGACGTTCTTTACCTGATGAGCCGGATAAGTTTTTTAGCTCGATCCGGATTGACCATGATTGAGGTCATGGCCATATGTATCATGCGGGGGGTGCAGCCGCTTCAGTATAGAGGCCACCCCATGTGGGATTTCAACAGGGAGGATGACGCCACCCGCTACGGCCGTAAAGGGCTGGGATCGGTTGCTGATCTAATAAAGATCTTATCCACTTTGTACAAGGGAGAAGAGGAGGAATTCCTTCGTGTCAACCCGTAGGGCGGATTTTCTATGTACAATCCTACGAGCTGGGTAAGCGGAGACTTTTTCTCGCCCATCCGTTTCATATTTCCGTAGTTAAGTATCCAGTCTAGCGATTTCTACGCATGAACTGCGCCAGGCTGTAAGGGAGATAAACAACCCCTCTTCACAACCCGAGGACCCTGGACGGTCCCTCGACCCGGCCTCCCAAGAGGATCCAGACATATCTGTGGAGCTGATCGATGGGGTGTTTTACCAATCGAGCAATGATAATGCTTTGGTAGCCATTACGGCCGATTACCCTGGGCTAGTTCCAGCCTCACAGGTGACTCAGACCGAAGTCCCAGCACTTCAAAAAGGGATTCATCCTTGTGTGTTCTTGATTACCGTATAACAACCGTGTTTTGCAAGGGAGGTCCTCGAGGCAGAAGGCCGAGCCTGCTGCGACTGGCCAACAAGGGGCCGCGAGGCCGGGCAGGCTGAAAAGACCCGCAATACGGATTAAGACACCGCGCAGTAGTACGGCGCGCCATCTTTATTGCAAGACATTATTCTCAGAGGCATATTAACGCCCATGCCTTCTTTTTAGGAAAAAGAGCGCTCGCCGGACTATACCTGGAGAAGCTACCAATCGCGCCTCCACAAGCCAGGATCCAAGGCCGAATTCGGAGGCGGGAATGAATACGAGGCATGCGCCGGGTGCTCCTCCGACAGAGGATGCGGATAAACTGTCCGCCACCAATTCCGAGGTGGACTGCCACAAGCCACATGCGTCGCCGGACTGTTCTTCGTGATGCTTGTTTCTCCCAAGAGGCATTGGATCCCTTCAACTCGGGAGACGCGCACCTCCGTGCCGCTCAAAATGGTCTAGCCAGAGCCACGGAGCAGTATGTAAAAGACATACGGGTGAGAAAATTTGGTGATTATATATATCAGTAGCCCCTGAGACTTTAAACAGTTAGGATAACTGATTTAAGGATCATTTGTTATGCAGGTTCTTACAAAAAAGAATACTCAACTATCCCAGGAGCTGGAAGAGTGCAAAGCCCAACTTCAGGCCGCACTGGCCGCCACAGGGGAGCCCAAAGAGACCCCTTCTGGTAACATATCCTTCAAATGATAAGTATCACATAGAATGCGGCGTGTATGCAAATCTGACGATAAAATTGCAGATGACACTGGAGTAAATCCGGATAAGCAACGACTCCTATGCCAGCTGAAGGCCGGTGAGAACGTGCTTACGAGGGTGAGGCAGGAGAAAAATGATCTCCTAGATGCCAACACCAAGCTGGGCGTGGAACTACAAGATGTTCGTGCCCAACTGTCGGACTCTGTTAAGGAAAATCGGCGGCTTCGACGCGGCATATTTAGTAAGTGCTTGAACGGACTTTGAAAAAGAGTTCGGCGAGGAAGCTAGCTGACAGAGTTATGTCTGTAGGTATGCTAACAGGTCGTCCTGCCAAGGAAATGCCCGGTTCAATGGGTGACCTTCTTCCCGAGCTCTCACAGCTGCACGAACGAGTTCGACAGGTGATGCAAGGCGTCGCCCAGGCCTTGTGGCTATCTGTCTCCATACCCGAAGGCCTTGGAGAGCTTGCAGAAAAGCTAAAGGGAGCGCGGCGGCGCTTCCGATTATGGAAGATATCGGCCAGCCGTCAGGGCGCCAGGGAAGCCTGGGCAATGGTGAAGACACGGTATACGAAGGCTGACCCGAACCACATGGCCGAAGTCGGACCTGTGGGGCCCGATGGGAAGGAGATCCCTGTGAGCTTAGTGTACGGACAAGTAGAATTGGCCGCAAAGTATTCCCAACAAGACTGTAGACTAGACAGCCTATTGGATGGTATTGAAGAGGAATTCAACCAGTCAAATTGACTATGTAATTTTAAAGTGACATGTATAATGCCTTCTAGCCGGATTGTAGATCGTTTGTCGTGGTGGACCTTTTCTCTTCAACCTCGGGACCCGACAGTCCGGAGTGTATCCGAATACCCTCTCGGTTATGTAAGAACCGGGGCATGCATGGAGACCAGGCGTAGGGGTCATTAGTGCTTTATCAGACAAGTGCCCAACTAGTTATGTTATATTACATGGGTAGTAAGAAACATCTTCCAGGGAGAATAGTTCCGTTAAGGGTTCCTTTCCCTGGGTAAGCATGCCCTAAAGTGCATGTCTGGACTGTGATAAGAAGCGCAGAAAAATCAACTCGGGGCAGATGTGGATAATAAAAGTCACCTTTTGTTCACCGACCGAATATTCCCTTAAGAATGCTAGCTTTCGGCTTCACCCAGTGTGAGGTACACGTCCGGCTGACCCGGCAGTAACAATCGCAGAGGTGCTCCCCTTATGCCCTAGCCGAATTAACGGGAACGTAGGGCATAAATACAAGAGCCAGGCAACCAAGCTTGGCCAAAACTTAAGTCATATCGATGCATATAATGGTGAAAAAAGGTACATGCGGAAGTATAACACATGTGTTGGGCATGAGGCCCAGGTAAATAATTTAAGCTTCTATGAAAGAAGCCCCCAGGTATGAAGAGTGCGGCTAGCGCATCTGTAATGTATTAGTGAGGCACAAGGTGACCCTTGAAGGCCTAGAGAAATAAAAGAAAGAAAGGGAAACAAGACAGATGATGCATATGCAGAAAATGGACAAAGGGAGGGGACTAACATAAAGTCCGGTGCTAAGCGTAGAATCTTCGAAGCCTGGCTGCGTTCCATGGGTTCGGCTCGAGTCGACTATTCGATGCATCCCGCAGTCAGTACGCTCCACCGGTCAGAACTTGGTCGATAATTGAGGGACCTTCCCATTTGGGCTCGAGCTTGTTCTTTTTCTTATCCGGCAGCTGTAGAACTAGTTCGCCAACGTTATAAGTTTTGGCCCATACTTCTCTGCTTTGGTATCTGCGAGCCTGTTGCTAGTAAAATGCGGAACGGGCTTTGGCTATGTCGCGCTCTTCCTCCAAGGTGTCCAGACTGTCCTGCTGATCGAGCTCGGCTTCTCTTTCTTCGTACATGCGCACTCGAGGTGAGTCATGAATTTGTCACAGGGCAGGCTGCCTCTGCGCCGTACACCATAAAAAACGGTGTATATCCGGTACTACGATTCGGTGTGGTCCGCAGCCCCCAGAGTACGGAGTCGAGCTCCTCTAACCAGTGCATGTCAGACTCCGTTAAGGAGCGCACTAATCCGGGTTTAATGCCGCTCATTATAAGACCATTTGCTCGTTCGACTTGACCGTTGGTTTGTGGGTGATAGACTGAAGCATAATCGAGCTTGATGCCCATTTTGTTGCACCAGAGTTTTACCTCGTCGGCCGTGAAGTTTGTGCCGTTATCATTGATGATGCTATGGGGGACGCCGTAACAGTGTACAACCCCGGATATGAAATCTATCACCAGTCCGGATTCGGCTGTTTTAACCGATTTAGCCTCTATCCATTTGGTGAATTTATCCACCATGACCAATAAGTATTTTTCTTGTGGGTTCCCCCTTTAAGGGGTCCAACCATGTCAAGCCCCCAAACCGCGAAGGGCCATGTAATGGGGATTGTTTAAAGGGCGGTGGGTGGCATGTGGCTTTGATTTGCAAAGAGCTGGCAACCGGCGCAACGTTGGACCAAGTCCTGTGCATCTGCCCGGGCCATTGGCCAATAGAATCCTGTGCGGAAGGCCTTGCTTACAAGAGCCCGGGCTGCAGCGTGATGACCGCTGAGTCCGGCATGAATTTCTACCAAAAAGTTCCGCCCTTCCTCTTCGGAGATGCACCTTTGAAGGACTCCGGTAGCGCTTTTTTTGTACAATTCTCCCTCATGGACCCTGTAGGCCTTGGATCGCCGCACTATGCAGCGTGCCTCATTTTGGTCCTCTGGAAGTTCCTATCTAGTTAGGTAGGCCAGGAATGGTTCTGTCCACGGGGCAATAATGGCCATTATTTCGTGGGCTGAATGTGTTATTTCGGTGGCGTAGCCTCCGATTGTGTCAGAGAGTTCGGTATCGGGTATTTTGGCCGGGTCCAGACTGTTGTTACCGGTGTCCCCTTCCGATGCTACGGATGGCTTGAAGAGCCTTTCCAGAAATATGTTGGGAGGGACTGCGTCACGTTTTGCACCAATGCGGGCGAGGATATCCACCGCCTGATTGTTTTCCCAAGCCACATGGTGAAATCTGAGCCCCACAAACCGAGCTGACATTTTTAGGATGGCATTGCGATAAGCTGCCATTTTCAGATCCTTGGCATCAAAGTCTCCATTTAGTTGGGATATCGCGAGGTTCGAATCCCCGTGCACCTCCAGGCGTTGAATGGCCATGGATACTGCCATCCGGAGACCATGTAGAAGGGCCTCATATACGGCTGCATTGTTGGAGTCCGTATACATTATCTGTAGTACGTATTGAATGGTATCTCCTGTTGGGGACGTCAAAACGACGCCAGCCCCCAGACCAGCCAACATTTTGGAGCCGTCGAAGTGCATGATCCAGTTTGAATATGTGCCGTACTCTTTAGGGAGTTCGGCTTCCGTCCACTCAGCGACGAAGTCAGCCAAAACTTGCGACTTAATAGCTCGCCGTGGCTTGTAAGTTATGTCGAACGGGATGAGCTCAATGGCCCATTTGGCAATCCGGCCCATCACGTCGCGGTTGTTTATAATATCGTTAAGTGGTACTTCCGAGGCTACCGTTATCGAACACTCTTGAAAGTAGTGTCGCAGCTTCCGGGATGCCATAAATACCGCGTACGCTATCCTTTTATAATGCGGGTACCGTGATTTGCATGGAGTAAGGATAGTGGACACATAGTAAACTGACTTTTGAAGGGGGAATTTGTGTCCGTCCACTTCTCGCTCGACGACGAGCACTGCGCTTACTACTTGATGAGTTGCCGCAATGTATAATAGCATTGGTTCGCCAATGTTTGGCGCAGCCAAGACTGGGTTTGTTGCCAATATGGATTTTATTTCATTGAGTCCGGCTGTGGCGGCATCCGTCCACTCGAAGTGTTCGGTGCGCCGGAGGAGGCGATAAAGGGGTAATGCCTTTTCTCCCAAGCGGGAGATAAAGCGGCTTAGAGCCGCCACACATCCAGTCAATTTTTGTATTTATTTGAGGTCTATTGGGGTAGCCAACTGTGACAACGCTCGGATTTTGGCCGGATTAGCTTCAATACCTCTACTGGAGACAATGAATCCCAGGTGCTTTCCGGCTGGTACGCCGAAAACGCATTTTTCCGGATTGAGCTTGATGTCATATGTTCGGAGGTTGTCGAATGTGAGCCTCAAGTCGTCTACTAGAGTTTCGACATGCTTGGTTTTAACGAACACGTCGTCCACGTATGCCTCAACTGTTTTGCCGATCTAGTTTGCCAGACATGTCTGAATCATGCGCTGATATGTTGCGCCGGCGTTTTTGAGCCCGAAGGGCATTGTGCTGAAGCAGAATGGGCCGTATGGTGTGATGAATGTCGTTGTGGCTTGGTCTGGCTCTACCATTTTAATTTGATGGTAGCCAGAGTATGCGTCGAGGAAACACAATGAATCATGTCCTGCGGTAGCGTCGATGATTTGATCGATGCGGGGGAGGGGGAAAGGATCCTTTGGGCAGGCCTTATTAAGGTCCTTAAAATCGACGCACAAGCGCCAGGATTTGTCCTTCTTTGGTACCATCACCAGGTTTTCTAGCCAGTCCGGATGTTTTATGTCTCTGATGAATCCGGCCTCCAATAGCTTGGCTAGTTCCTCTCCCATGGCTTGTCTCTTAGGTTCGAGGAAATGTCGAAGAGCCTGCTTGACTGGCTTGAATCCTTTTAGGATATTTAGGCTGTGCTCAGCCAGCATGCGTGGGATTCCTGGCATGTCTGAAGGGTGTCAGGAAAAAATGTTGCAGTTCTCGCGTAGGAACTCTCACAGTGCGGCGTCGACATCAGGGTTTAATTGTGCCCCGATGGAAGCTGTTTTTGTAGGGTCCATTGGATGGACTTGGAATTTGACTATTTCGTCCGCCGGTTTAAAGGAGGTGGACTTGGATCTTTTATCGAGTATCACGTCGTCCCTGTTCAACGTGGAGCGCAACGCAGTTAGTTCCTCGGCCGCTAGGGCTTCGGATAGTGCCTCAAGGGCCAGTGTAGCTATCTTCTTTTCGGCGTGGAGTGCTATGTCCGGATCACTAGCAAGAGTGATGATTCCGTTGGGCCCGTGCATTTTGAGCTTCATGTACCCGTAATGGGGTATGGCTTGGAAGATTGTAAACGCCTCCCACCCTAATAGAGCATGGTATCCGCTGCTGAACGGGGCCACTTGGAATGTAATTTCTTCGGACCTGTAATTATCCGGTGTGCCGAATACCACGTCTAGTGTGATTTTCACAGCACAGCGTGATTCCCGACTAGGGATGATTCCTCTAAAGGTTGTGCTACTTTGCTCAATGCGGCTCCAGTCTATTTCCATCTTTTGAAGAGTTTCCTCATAGATGAGGTTTAATCCGCTGCCGCCGTCCATGAGTACCTTGGTGAGTCGAAAGCCGTCCACGATTGGACTGAGGACCAGTGCGGCTAGTGCTCGGGCTGTTTGGAATTTAGGTTCGTCACTGGCATTGAAGGTAATAGCCGTGTCACTCCAAGGATTTATTTCTGCTATGTGGCAGATTTCGGCCATGCTGCGGAGTGTTCGCTTGCGTCTATTATTTGACGCGAAGGTCTCAAAGACCGTTAACACCGTATTGTTGTCCACGGGATGGTGCTCTGTGGTATTTGGGAGGAGTAGATCCTCACCACTTTTGGCCACTTGCCGGAGTATCCAACATGCTCTAAGGTTGTGCGTTGGTATTGCATCCGCTTTACTATGAATTTTGCAGGGTCCGTTGAGCCATTCCTCCAGTACGGTTCCTTGCCCCGTAGAGGGATTTTGCTTTTTGGTAGTTAACCCAGGTGTATTGTGATAATGCACCCTTTTATTTCGGATTGGTTTCTATTCAGGGCTGGATTATCCCAAAATTTTATTTCAGTTTTCCAGGCGCTTTCCATCGCACAGTACTTTTGTACTATGGACACCAAGTCGGCAAAGCATGTAATTTCACGGCGACTTATGGCGTTGATGATTCCCTTGTCCGTGCAATTATTGCAGAAGAATGAAATTGCGTCTTCCTCGCGGCAGTCCTTTATCCTGTTCATGACCAGGAGGAATCTGGCCCAGTAATGGTGTACTGTTTCTTCGGGCTCTTGCCTAATTTGGGATAGACCGCGTATGTTTGGGTGGGTGGGTGGAATTGAATCCGAATCCTCACCCAATCTGAGACTCAGGGGCCAAGGAGTTTCCGAACTCGGAAGTTTGGATTCTTGGATGTTTTCTGATAAATCTAGCCCGCTGCCTGATTCTAGGTTCAGGCCTTGAGTGACGTCCTCCCCTCCGCGGGTATCCGGCTTGGAGGGATCGGGAATTCGGACATAGCTAGTCCTTAAGATAGATGAAGGGTTGCCGCATTGTTCCTCCACCACTTCAATGTGATGGGTGACCTGGGGAGAGTTGATCTCCCCCAGATCGGGTTTAGACCCAATCTGATCATAGTCTGTAGCGACTCTCAGGGCGGTGATGCGATCCAAGAGCTCGTTCAGGGAAGAGAGCTCCATTGGATCTAACTACTCGGCGCGTTCCGAGTTGGCGTGAAGATTGCTTTCGATGACCCGAGAAGTCATCGTCGACGCAGTGGCCGAACAGGCGGTCATAAGAAAACCACCTAGCCGGAGAGTTTGGCCGACAGCCAAAGCTCCTTTAGCAACAGTGTCGTCTTTAAATACGGGATTAGACATCCTTCCTGGTGGCGATGGCACAGGGGAACTCTCAATGAAAGCACCAATGTCGGTGTCAAAACCGGTGGATCTCGGGTAGGGGGTCCCAAACTGGGCGTCTAGGCCGGATGGTAACAGGAGGCAGGGGACATGATGTTTTACCCAGGTTCGGGCCCTCTTAATGGAGGTAAAACCCTATGTCCTGCTTGATTGATATTGATGGTATGGGTAGTACAAGAGTAGATCTACCACGAGATCAGAGAGGCTAAACCCTAGAATCTAGCCTATGGTATGATTGTATGTTATTCTACGGACTAAAACCCTTCGGTTTATATAGACACCGGAGAGGGTTAGGGTTAGACAAGGTAGGTTACAAAGGAGGAGATATTCATATCCGTACTGCCTAGCTTGCCTTCCACGCCAAGTAGAGTCCCATCCGGACACGAGACGAAGTCTTCAATCTTGTATCTTCATAGTCCAACAGTCCGGCCAAAGGATAGAGTCCAGCTGTCCAGACACCCCCTAATCCAGGACTCCCTCAGGGGTTGTACACTATGGAGGTCGAGAAAGGATGTAATATGTCGCAGATTGGAGGAGATGGATGGGCCCATTTCCTCGCCCGCATGCGTCTTACTGGTGGTGGGTTGATCAGCTTCACCTTCAGAGCAGAAAGACCCAAGATGGCTGTCATTTATATCAACTTGGTGGAAGATGATGAAGATGATGAAGATAATGAGGACCCACTCGATGAAGATGATGAGGACCCACTTCATGAAGCCATCGTAGCACAAAGAATGAGGCTGAGCGAGAAGGAGGTGTGTAACCTATGGGACATAATTTCGCCACATGATGACTTTGTCGGGGTGCTATTCGTGACCCGCCTGACAAGTACCATGGTTGATCGACATGATATGGTATGTTTTACTTACAAATGCAAATTACCGATGATATGCTTAGTGTAGAGTTCAATGATATGATGTGTGGAATCTAGTCAATGATATGCTTTAGTGTAGAGTCCGATCACATGCTTATTAGTGTAGAATCCAAGGAATATTAATAGTGTAGATAATCCATATATACTTATTAGTAGAATTCATGGTTAGCACAAATGTGTAGTACTGTGTCTTTTGATAGTGTAGAAATCTATACTTAATAGAAATATATTTGCAAAAGTATGTGTGAAGCTACTTATTAATTGATATGTTTTTCTTATTCAGAAATTGCCAGAAAGCCTATCTGTGAGTTGTGGTATCGAGCCTGATGAACAAGGCTCAGCTGGACTACACCTCACTGCAAGGGGCTCTGTCACCACCTGTACTTACCGCATGGACATAGACGGTCGCACACACTTAAACTCGGTTGGGTGGAAGAGATTCCTCGTTGGCAAGAATCTTCGTGTTGGACAGGCCATCCTAATTCCTATCAGGAATACCCACCGCCCAGGCTTGCGGATGATGATCATCGTCAATATCATCTAGAACTACATGTGTCCGTGTGGCTATATCATCTAGAACTATATATGATGATTGTCGTCGATATCATCTAGAACTTCATATGATGATCGTTGTCGATATCACCTTGTACTACTTGAGGATGCATGTTGACTACATATGAAATTGTTATCTAGTACTCCCTCTGTTCCAAATTACTCGTCCTGGTTTTAGTTCAAATTTGAACTAAAACCACGACGAATAATTTGGAACGAAGGGAATAGTACCCAATACCTATCATGCTTTATGAAATTGATATCTAGTAGTACCTAGTATCTGGAAATTGCAGTTTATTGAAACTGAAATGGGGTACGAAGCGGGGGGAAATGATGAAAGATATAGTAGTAGCGCGGGGCTAGGAAAGCGCTACAACTAACTATTAGTAACACGTTCAGGAAAAGCGCTGATGTTATAGTCAGTGTTGGTAGCGCGGGTACAGACCGCACTACTACTAACAGTTAGCTGTAGCGCCGTAGTAGTAGCGCGACTGCCCACGCTGCTGATAGCCTCAAAACCCGCGCTACTACTAGGGTTTTCCCTAGTAGTGATTGATTGGATTGATATCAACAAGGAGATGAAAAATTCTTCCACCAATATGATAGAGAGGTAACTTGGATCATTGATAAGCACCACAATAAGCAACATTCCCAATGAAAGGCTTTAGGTGAAATCTATACCAAGATAACTCCAAGGAAGAAAATGACGGGTTTAAATATCTCATTTCTAACAACTTGTCAATCATGAAGCATGAAGGAAACTGTCAAAATGGCATACCACCACCTCAAAACATAAGGTAGAAAGAATTGCACTTCGGAATGCAAGATGAAGAATGCTTGAACTCCTCAAAACAAAACATGTGTTGAGCAGCTTGTTTAAATTTTTTAGTATAGCTTGGCAGATCATAACTTCGAGAGAAAACTTTAATGAACAATTGAATAATGAAAGGAATCCTTGATGAACCACCATGTAGAGCCTTTGTGAGGACTCCAGTAATAAGGAATGATCAAACGAAAGGAAAGTTGAAAAGAACTCCGGGAATAAAAGGATGATAGAAAAAAAGAGAAGTTGAAAACACAAGGTAAAGCCTTGCGGTGAATTATATGGAGCTTTGCAGCGAGATAAAGCAGAAAACTTGGAACTCCGGAAAGAAAAGATGAAGCATCTTGAACCAAGAATGTGACATGATGAACAACTCTGGAAAGAAGAAATTAGATCAATTGGATGAAACAATAATAAGAATTATGTTATGCGTATCCTTCACCAATTTAAATTGATGACGAGCAACAGATTTGGCATACTACTTATTCTTCTTGAAAAGATTGAAGAGAGAAATAGCGCAAACTTGAGAAGGTATAGATGGAACCACCGGTGGGATTTACCCAACAAATTAATTGGTACGATAACGAAGGAGGAGAAATCTTGAATGAACCACCGTAAGAATTAAAACAACAAAGCGTCACCAGGAAGAATTGGTGAATGAACGAAGATACTTGAGAGGATTTAAATACAAGTGAATGAAGAGATCCTGAGCTGATCAGAGAATACTTGAATGATGCACCAGTATGATTTGGAGAACGAGAGCTGAAAGCTGGAATGAATAATTCTGAGATGATGGGCTGCGAAGAATCAAACTGAAAATACTCCTGAATTGCTCCTGATGGGTGAAAAGAATTCTCACAATCGAAAAAAATTATGAGAGGATGGCATAAGCTAGCACCATGGATGTTTGGAAGAACGGGTAAGGATTTAAGAGGATGTCCTCTTTGGTCTTCAAAATCTGAGAATGACGACGAGAAAGACCACCACGAATTGTTTAGTCACTGTGTGAGAATCAAAAGAGAAGAGGTTGAGCCAACAATGAAAATAATTTGAAAGATCTTGGAGAAATACATATGACTGATGATAATTCACTCTTACGTCAAACTTGGAGAAGAATTTGAGAGTAACTCTTAGAAAATTAGAAGAGTCAGGTAAGATCATGGGAAAAGACCTGTGGTTAGGGCCCACTCAAAAAAAGCACCATTGAAATGATTTAATAGAGAGATTGCACCGGTTGAATTAAATGGCTTGAACGAGAAAACAACCTTGAAATAGGTTGAACTGATCTTGAATGAAAAGACAAGCCTTCTGAAATATCTTCAGCTCTCCATAACAAATGAATAGCGATAAGTGAATGATTAAGAGGTGCACCGGCATGAGAAAGCATTTCAAATGAGGAAAATATATGATCGATAAAGCTTGAATTGAACCCACTGGAGAAGAAAAGAGAACAAAGAATGATAAACTTGTAGAGCATCTTCATGAGAACCACCGGGTAAGAACATTTATTGAAAAGAATGAAGAGACTTGACATGAATAAAATGGATAATTGATTAAGACATCTGATTCCTTGAAGGAGGGCGGGAAAACAAAGGCAGCATGGGACAGATGAAACGAACAAATGGCTCCGATACGGCCTCAAATCCCCTAAAACCCAAACCCTAGCTAAAACTGCTATATATAGCCCTTCCCCTTCCTATTTTGGACATCCCTAGCTACTCTTCCTCTACCTCTAGCCTTCCCCCTCCTCAGAATCCATGCGCAACCACCTACCTGCCGCCACTTGGCGTGTTGCCAATGGTCAGCCGCCGCCAGCGCCGGTGCCCCAGCCAACCGGGCACCGCCACTTGTCGTCCCCGCCTCCAGCCTCCTCTCTCCTCCCCTGCAGACCCGCCAAGCTTAGAACGGGGCCCGCCGAGCCCGTCTGGCCCTGGTAGATCCGCCGCTTCCTGCGTGCGTGTGCCCGAGATCCTCCCGATCCAAGCCCCTGCAGCCGCCCTTCCTCCGCGCCTCTCCGGCGACCTTGACGCCGGCCACCGGAGGGCATCGCCGCCGCCCCCAGGTCAGCCTAGGGCCCCGCCTCGCGTCCTTCTTCTCCTTTCTCTCCTCCCCACTCACCCGAGCCTCTCTCTCTCTCTCTGCCTGCAGGAGCATGCCACCACCGCCGGGATCTTCTCGTCGTCGCTGTTGGTCAGATCTAGCCCCCAGTGAACGGATCCATCCTTCCCCGTCGCCTCTCGGTCGCCCTCGCCTGGATTTGCCCGACCGCTGTGCCGCCAGTGCCGTTCGCCGCCTTGTCCGGTGAGCTCGACTGCCAGATGACCTCCACACTCGGGGTCGATGGACCCCTCGTCCCGCTCGTTGCGCGTGGATCGCGCCTCGCCAACCGCTTGGGCTGTAGCCCAGCGGCCTGCATCCTCCACCACTGGACCGGGCCGAGGCCCATGGGTGAGGCCACCCCCAACGCCCCACCTTTTATTCCCTGGTCTTGGTCCAGTTCTTGTTTCGGCCCGTAATGGGGTTTTCCAGATCTGGCGATTTTTTCTTTTTCCAGAGAGTGTAGTTTTTCAGAAGATCCTTCATATTCATGCATTTAATATCTCCACAACTATGCATCGGATTAAAACAACTTATATATGTAAAGTGCTTAGAATTTTGTCTAGTTTCATAATATGCCACTTTCAATCATGTTTAAAATGTCTAAAATGTTGTTTCTTTAATTTTGCATAAATGCCATGCTAAAATGCTTTATTTCATAACTAAATAACCGTGGCTCCATTTTAAATAAACTTTATATGTAAATGGGGTAGAAAAATGCCTAGTTTAACATGGTGGCCTTACTTTGAATGTTTAACAACTCTAAAATATGGTTTATGGCAGAATAGTACCAAATCCTTAAATTGCACATGGGGATTTTTCCGGACATGTTGTTTGTTGTTCCGGCCTCATTTAAACTTGCCTAGATAGGTAGTTATCTTTTGCTTCACCTCTTGCCACGTTAATCAACATTTAATATTGTTGGGTACATAAATGAGATCAAAATAAATAACTTGAATGTGGTGTTCCGTCAATATACAACTCGTTACATATTGAGCTCCACTTAACTTGTAGTGTTGTTTGTGCACTTTGCCATGCCATGCTTCATTAAATTGGACATGCATCATACTTGGTTGTGCATCATGCCATGATTATGTGATGGTTGATTACCATGTTGTTTGCTTCTTTCCGGTGTGCTTCTTCGGGTTGGTTCCGTTAACGTCGCGTTTGTGAGGATTCGTTCGACTTCGTCCGTTTGTCTTCATGGACACATTCTTCTTCCTTGCGGGATCTCAGGCAATATGACCATACCCTCGAAATCACTTCTATCTTTGCTTGCTAGTTGCTCGCTCTTTTGCAATGCCGCGATACCTACCACTTGATATATCATGACTCCCATATTGCCATGTCAAGCCTTTAACCCACCTTGTCCTAGCAAACCGTTGTTTGGCTATGTTACCACTTTGCTCAATCCCTCTTATAGTGTTGCTAGTTGCAGGTGAAGATGAAGTTTGTTCCTTGTTGGAACATGGATATCGTTTGGGATATCATTATTATTATATCTTGTTTACTTTAATGCACCTATATACTTGGTAAAGGGTGGATGGCTCAGCCTTATGCCTGGTGTTTTGTTCCACTCTTGCTGCCCTAGTTTCCATCATACCGGTGTTATGTTCCTTGATTTTGCGTTCCTTACGCGGTTGGGTTATAACGGGAACCCGTTGATAGTTCGCTTTGAATAAAACTCTTCCAGAAAGGCCCAACCTTGGTTTTACCATTTGCCACCTAAGCCTTTTTCCTTTGGGTTCTCCAGACTCAAGGGTCATCTTTATTTTAAACCCCCCCGGGCTAGTGCTCCTCTGAGTGTTGGTCCGAAATGGGCAGCCTGCGGGGCCACCTCGGGGCAACTCGAGGGTTGGTTTTACTCGTAGCTTGACCTATCCGGTGTGCCCTGAGAACGAGATACGTGCGACTCCTATCGGGATTTGTCGGCACATCGGGAGGCTTTGCTGGTCTTGTTTTACCATTGTCGAAATGTCTTGTAACCGGGATTCCGAGTCTGATTGGGTCTTCCTGGGAGAAGGAATATCCTTCATTGACCGTTAGAGCTTGTGATGGGCTAAGTTGGGACACCCCTGCAGGGTTTTGAACTTTCAAAATCCGTGCCCGCGGTTATGGGCAGATGGGAATTTGTTAATATCCGGTTGTAGAGAACTTGACACTTAACTTAATTAAAATGCATCAACCGCGTGTGTAGCCGTGATGGTCTCTTCTCGGCGGGGTCCGGGAAGTGAAAACGGCTTTGGAGTTATGTTTGAACGTAAGTAGTTTCAGGATCACTTCTTGATCACTTCTAGTTCACGACCGTGCTTTGCTTCTCTTCTCGCTCTCATTTGCGTAAGTTAGCGACCATATATGCTAGTGCTTGCTGCAGCTCCACCTAACTACCCCTTTTCCTACCCATAAGCTTAAATAGTCTTGTTCTCGTGGGTGTGAGATTGTTGAGTCCTCGTGACTCACAGATACTTCCAAACAGTTGTAGGTGCCGATGATACCAGTGCAGGTGACACAGCTGAGCTCAAAGGAGGAGCTCGATGAACACCGTTTTCGTTGTGTTGTTTCGTTTTCCTTTCAATCAGTAGTGGAGCCCAGTTGGGGTGATCGGGGATCTAGCATTAGGGGTTGTCTTTATTTATTTGGTTCCGTAGTCGGACCTTGATTGTATTCTGGATGATGTAATGCTTTATTTCTGTATTGTGTGAAGTGGCGACTGTAAGCCAACTCTTTATCCCTTTCATATTCAGTACATGGGATGTGTAAAGATTACCCCTCTTGCGACATGCCTACTATGCGGTTATGCCTCTAAGTCGTGCTCCGACACGTGGGAGATATAGCCGCATCGTGGGTGTTACAAAAACCCAACCACAGAGGGAATATCATACCACATAGCCAAAAATGGCAAGAGTCGGAGTTACAAATATGGAAAGTTACATCCGGGGTGTTACAGGCCATCATCGACCCCTACTACAAACAAGTCCAGAGAACAAGTCCCCTATCCTGGCACAGGTCCTGGATGCAGCAACTGGATGAATCTCACCTCAGGTTCACGGCCAAGAGCGTGTACACATGCTACGAGATGCACATGCAGATCGTTGACATGAGGAAGTGCCTCGTTACCCAAAATCGACGAGCTCGGATCGAGCCACAATCAGAGCAAGCGTCACAAGGAGTAGATGATGATCAGATGATCGTTTATGATAGTTAATCATGCATGTAATATATAGATTACTTTATTGGTGTGTGGAAATGTCATGTGTGTAGTAGCCACCTTTGTAATTATGCATGTAATAGTTTACTTTGGTGTGTGCAAATGCCATGGTTGTAGTAGTCACCTATGTAAGGGGATGTTTAATTTGGTTATGCAAGCATGTCCTTATAAGTGTGCATATATATGTTATTGTTCTGTATGCAATCCCATCGCACAACACACACGTCTTATTAGGAGCAACCGGCTGTGTTATTATCGGTCTTCACACACATTTCTGATTACACACCTGTTTGCCGCGTATCGCACACATCTTATTAAGTTGAACCGTTTCTGTTCTCATGTCTCAACGCAAGAAGTTCATCCAAGTGAACCGCATGCCGTATATCGCACACACCTTCATCTGGCTGACCGTTTCTTTTGTGTTGCCTAGTCACAAACAGTTCATCCGAGTGAACCGTATGTTGTATATCGCACACACCTCCATATGCCTGCCCGTTTCTTTTGTTCCTCCTCATCGCAAATAGTTAATTGAACTGAACCTTATGCTCTGCATCGCAAACGCAATTAAAATCTGAACCGTGTTTGATGGCTCCGCCATCGCAAACGTTTCGCACCTTTTTGATAGGTTTTTACACCACCATTTGCGATTATGGCATCGCACATAGTTTCGTCGAAGGGTCTCTGATCATAGTGTCGCGTTAGCAGCATCCTGAGTAGTGGAACCACATGGTGTTCATTTGCAATACTAAGAAATTAGATTGATTGAAGCACGAAAATGGGTAAGGCACTGGTGCACAACTTGAAATGTGGACTACTTCAAGCAGCTCCCGCACTTGGCGAATCAAGAGGCCCCAGACTAAGGCGCATCTCCCGCTAGAAGGTAGACGCCGCATTCTCCTGGCCGAAGGGCATGCGACCATGCACGAGGCTGCCCCGTGACTTGGATGACCCTTGGAAGCGAAAACGGGCTCTTGGTGCCAGACCTGTTGAAAGTAGTGAAGTCAACACAAACACGGAAGTCGCCACAAGGCCTGGGAGTGGTCACTGGGTGGGCGACTTCTCGGGATGCCTCACCGACGATTTTGGCATCCCGGGGCCGCTTCACCTCCTGCTCCTTCTTCGCAGACGTGAGCTCGGCAGGCTCCGCCTCGTCCTTGCCAGCGGGGTGCATGGTGGCAACAGCCTTGTAGGCGTGCTCGAGGGTACGCAACCCCTCTTGCTTATCACAACAGATGGTGAGAGTGCCGCCACAGCCCTGCATCTTGACGAGGCCGAAGGCGTGGTCACTACAAAAAAACCACCTCCGCGATGATACATGTTTGTCATACTAGGTCACGTTTTCTGTCATGCATGTACATCCATGATGATTTTATGACAGAATCAAGATAGTCATACATGTGCTGTCGTAGAAGTGTTCCATGACATTACCAAAATTATCATCATGGAAGTTTCCACTTCCATGACGATAAATTGTGTGTTATAGAAGTGCTTTCGTCAATGGTAACCGACACATGGCATCCACCGTAACGGGTCGCAGTTAAGCCATCAGGTTCCGGTTGGGATCTGATAACTCGTTAACAGCCCTGACCAATGGGGATTTTCCACATGTAAAATTCTCTTTCGCCGGATGATCCACGTGTCAGCTCATCGTTGGGACATATGTCATCCACTCATAGTACGGGAGGTGCCTATGATACTCCGGCACGTGGCAAGGCCCAACAGTGGCCCATTCAGGTGAAAAAGGCCAGCCCAGTCAAAATTAGCAGGCCGGCCCATATAAGGCCTACTTGTGTCAGGTCCATTTAAGCCCGCGGCACATACAATATGTGCCAATTCGGCCCGTCAATGGCCCGTTAAAGATTTGACACCACTGCAGCCCATCGTCAGTTTGAGCCCGTTAATAGCCTGCTATATATTTGGGCTCAATATCGGCCCGATGTGGTTTCGGCCTGTTAACGGACCATTCAAGGGATGGGCCAATTTTCAGGATGTATGTCTTTCGGCCTTCTAGTGACCCATTTAAGTGTAGGACCAATTTTCGGCCCGGTGTGTCTTTCAGCCTATTAACGGCCTATAAATGAGTTGGGCCATTTGCAGTTGGAACTGAGTTTTAGCCTTTTAACAACCCATGCTCTTCATGGTCCAATACCATCCCGGTTTATATTTCGGCCTGCTAAAGGCCCACAACACAGTTGGGCCATATACAGTATGACCCGAGTTTCCGCCTCTTAGAGGCCCATGCTCTTCATGGTCTAGTACGAGCCTGCTATCTCTTTCGACCTGCTAAAGGCCAACACTATAGTTGGGCCATATGTCACACGACCTTACTATTGGCCAGTTAACGGCTTGTGAAATCAAATGGGCCCACTTGTTTCCTGCTTTGATGTCGGCCTATTAATGACCTGGGAGGTAATAGTGCCGAGCATTAATTGTCGGCTCATTTCAATTATAGCGACCTGATAGAGCTTTCGGCCTAGTTACGGCCCGTTAACTTAATGGTCCCACTAATGTTAGAACATGCGTGTAGGCCCAATTAGATAATTTGAGCACATTTCGACGAGCAATTATGGACAGGACCAAAACCGATCAATCAAAGGGTGAAAGCACAAGTGCTCCCTGGGTGATTTTGGTAATTAATGTCAACATATCTCTTGTTGGACTAATACTTCTACCTAGTATGTTCAGATAAGTTCAACAATGGAGTGGCATGGACTAGAGGATGTGGAACCCCTTCAAAATGCTGAGGACAAAGGATTGGCTCAAGCTCAAAGCTCAGGACTCCATTCTTTCCATTTTAGTGATCCAGGATCACATTGAGTCCATAGGAAATCCAATACTATTAAGAGGGGATGAGGTGTTGCCTAATGGCTTTCTTGCTCAAAGTGCTTAGTGATATGCTCCAAAACCCTCAACTACTTTCTCACATCCACGTCCCAAACCAAAATTCAAACTCGGCCCCACCGAAATTTTCTATCTGGCGCCACCGAGTTCTCTTGACATAGCCACTACTAGAAACCCTAATCAATTCAGTCTCACCGATGGGATATCGGTCTCACCGAGATGGGCTTGCAAACTCTCTGTTGCCTATTGCAATAATTTCGGTCCCACCGAGGTATGCAATCTGTCCCAGTGAGTTTGCTTGGCCAACTCTCTGCTTTGCATATTACCCAAATCGGTTCCACCGAGTTTGTGTAATCGGTCAAACCGAGATGAGGCTTTACCCTAACTAGCGCATCGGACCCACCGAGTCGATTGTATCGGTCCCACCGAAACCCTAACGGTCACATTTTGAACTAAATAAGTCTGACTGAGTTGTATGATTTGGTCCCACCGAGTTTGGTGATTTGTGTGTAACGGTTAGATTTTGTGTGGAGGCTATTTATACCCATCCACCCACTCTTCATTCATGGAGAGAGCCATCAGAACATGCCTACACTTCCACCATACATTTTCTGAGAGAGAACCACCTACACTTGTATTGAGGTCAAGATATTCCACTCCAACCACATAAATCTTGATCTCTAGCCTTTCCCAAGTTGCTTTCCTCCCAAATCATCTATCCACCAAATCAAAATCATGTGTGAGAGAGAGTTGAGTGTTTGGGAGACTATCATTTGAAGCACAAGAGCAAGGAGTTCATCATCAACACACCATTTGTGACCTCTTGGAGAGTGGTGTCTCCTAGATTGGTTAGGTGTCACTTGGGAGCCTCTGTCAAGATTGTGGAGTTGAACCAAGGAGTTTGTAAGGGCAAGGAGATCGCCTACTTCGTGAAGATCTACCCAAGTGAGGCAAGTCCTTCTTGGGCGACGGCCATGGTGGGATATACAAGGTTGCTTCTTCGTGGACCCTTCGTGGTTGGAGCCCTTCGTGGACTCGCGCAACCGTTACCCTTCGTGGGTTGAAGTCTCCATCAACATGGATGTATGATAGCACCACCTATCGGAACCACGCCAAAAATCTACGTGTCTCCAATTGCATTTGCACACTCCAATCCCATCCCTTTACATTCTTGCAACTTGCATGCTTTACTTTCCGCTGCTCATATACTCTTGTCATGCTTTCTTGATATGTATTATGAATGTTTAAACTTGTGCCAAAACTCTACTTAAACCTAAAGAAGTTAAAAACTGCAACTTTTGTTGACTAGAGTCTATTCACCCCCCTTCTAGACACCTCCTCTTGATCCTTCCAATTGGTATCAAAGCATTGGTCTCCATTGCTTTGGTTTAAACACCTTTGTAGGAAGATGGATGAGTCTACATTGCGGAGTCTTAGACGTAGAGTGCCTATTCTTGATGGAGAGTATTTTCATGAGTGGAAAAATGAGATGCTTGATATTTTCAATGAATATTATTTGAACAAGTACATTACTAGCCCTTGTGCACCCCATGTTGATCGTTTGCATCCTACCCTTGATGAGTCTATTGACATGATCCGTAATCTTAGAACTGTCAATTTAATCACTAGAGGTTTGCCTAGAAACTTGCTTAATAGCTTGCCTCATCTTGATTGTGCCTACACCATAGGGAGATTCCTAGAGGAACGATTCCCAAACTATTCCTTAAAAAATCTAGATGAGATTCTCCATAAGTCTATTTCCTTGAGTAAGATGAGTTCCAATGACCCCAAATTTGGTGATTGCTTATTTGAGGTTACAAATCTTACGAGTGCCAAAGGAGATGTTGGAATCATTAGAAATATCATTTCCGAAGTCATTAGAATTCATAGAGATGAACATTGTTACGATCATACTTCTAATGATTTACCCTCTTTAGGAGTTGATCAATCACAAGACGATATAGAACATGGATACTATGATGATGATGATAGTGACTATGATCTTGATGATGCAATAAGACACTTTGGTCTTATGGCTAATCTTCGCGGCTACATGGCTGGAGGAAAGGAATGGGTCCTTGATAATGGATGTACTAATCATATGATCGGAGACAAAGATATGTTTCGTGAGCTTGCTGAAAACAATGGCCCTCGAAAGTATGTTACTTTTGGTGATAACTCAAAGGGTAAGGTGGTTGGCCTCGGTAAGGTGGCTATCTCACATGATAGCTCCATACAAAATGTCATGCTCGTTCAATCTCTTGGGTACAATTTACTTTCAGTATCTAGACTTGCTAATTTCGGTTTCAATGTCTTATTTACTGAAGTAGACTGCCAAGTGTTTCGAAGAGACAATCATAAAATGGTCTTTACCAGTATACGTAGAGGTGATCTTCACATTGTTGATTTCACTAAAAAGGCTCAACCTAGAACTTGCCTAATTGCTAAATCTTCGAAAGGCTGGTTGTGGCATAGAAGGCTAGGTCATGTGGGCATGCGAAATCTTGATAAGCTTATTAAAGGTGATCATATCCTTGGAGTACAAGATGTTATATTTGACAAGGATAGACTTTGTAGTGCTTGTAAAGCAGGAAAAGAAGTGGGAGGGAGTTACCCCGTGAAGTACATCATGACCACGAGAAGACCGCTCGAGCTACTTCACATGGATCTCTTTGGTCTCAATGCCTACAAGAGTCTCGGTGGTAACTCATTTGGTCTAGTTATAGTCGATGATTTTTCAAGATTTACGTGGGGTTTCTTCCTTGATCATAAATCGCAGGTCCAAAAGATCTTCGAAAACTTTGCTAGGAAGGCCCAAAATCAATTTGACATGAAGATCAAGAAGTTTCATAGCGACACCGGAATGGAGTTCAAGAATGCAAATGTGGATACCTTTCTTGACGAAGAAGGGATTTCACACGAGTTCTCAACTACGTACACACCTCAACAAAATGGAGTTGTTGAGAGGAAGAACCGGACTCTTATTGAGATGGCAAGAACGATGCTTGATGAGTACAGGACACCAAAACACTTTTGGGCGGAAGCAGTTGAGACAGCTTGTCATGCAACAAATCGCTTGTATCTTCACAAGCTACTCGGCAAGACGGCATACGAGCTCGTCACCGGTAACAAACCCAAAGTTGGATACTTTCGAGTATTCGGCTCAAAGTGCTACATTCTTGATAAGCATCGTCGTTCTAAATTTGCTCCTAAATCTCATGAAGGTTTCCTACTTGGTTATGGCTCAAACTCTCACACTTACCGTGTCTACAACAATTTCACCCGAAAGGTTGAAGAGATGGTAGATGTGAAGTTTGATGAATCTAACGGCTCACAAGTAGAGCAATTGCCAATTGATGTAGGAGAAAAAGACCCTTCGTAAGCAATCCAGGACATGTCTATTGGCAAGATTCGTCCAACGTAGGTGAAGGAGAGTACCTCGTCCATCCAAGTGGAAGCTTCCACCTCAAGACAAGGTGAACCAAGAGTTGATATGGAAGCATCCAGAAGTGGGACACACCAAGACGAAGAAAACGAGGAAGTACACTAAGATGAACATCAACAACCTCCTTCTCCACCACGAGAAGAAAACGACAATGTCAACAATGAAGAAGGCCAAGAAGAACAATAAGATAAAGAGGATGTTCCACCCTAAGCCAAGCAAAAGCTCCCACGAGTTCGAGCGAGAGTCAACAAAGACCATCCCGTCAAGCAAATCTACAATGATATCCAAACCGGGAGAATCACTCGCTCTAAAACTCGTTTGGCTAATTGTTGTGAATATTACTCATTCATCTCTAGCATTGAACCTATGAAGGTTGAAGAAGCATTGGAAGATCCGGATTGGATAAATGCCATGCATGAAGAGCTACACAACTTTGAGAGAAACCAAGTGTGGACATTGGTCGAGAAGGCCGACAACAACCACAACATCCTCGGTACCAAATGGGTGTTTCGCAACAAGCAAGACGAAGATGGTCAAGTCGTCTGCAACAAAGCTTGTCTCGTCGCCCAAGGCTATACTCAAGTCAAAGGTATGGACTACGGTGAGACATATGCCGCCGTTGCTAGACTTGAATCCATCCACATCTTGCTTGCCTATGCTAATCACTATGATATCACTTTATACCAAATGGACATTAAAAGTTATTTTCTAAATGGTAAAATTGAGGAGGAAGTTTATGTTAAACAACCTCCCAGCTTCATCAATTCCAAGAAACCCGATCATGTTTACAAACTTCACAAAGCCCTTTATGGTCTTAAACAAGCTCCTAGAGCATGGTATAAATGCTTGACCAAGTTCCTTATTGAAAAAGGCTTTGAATTTGGAAAAATAGATACTACTATTTTTACTAAAAGGGTTAATAGAGAACTATTTGTGTGCCAAATTTGTGTTGATGACATAATATTTGGGTCGACTAACCCTCATTTTAGTGAGAAGTTTGGAAAGCTAATGTCGGAGAAGTTTGAGATGTCTATGATGAGTGAACTCAAATTCTTTCTTGGTTTGCAAATCAAGCAAACTAAGGAAGGTACCTTTGTCTCTCAAACAAAGTACACCAAGAAAGCAAAGGTATGACTACACCCATTCCTACTAGTGGACATCTTGACTTGACTAAGGATGGTGAACCGGTTGATCAAAAAGTTTACCGCTCTATGATCGGTTCATTGTTATATCTATGTGCCTCTCGTCCTGATATTATGCTAAGTGTGTGCATGTGTGCATGATATCAAGCGGCCCCCAAAGAATGTCATCTTAAGGCTGTAAAAAGGATAGTAAGATACTTAATACATACACCAAATTTTGGCTTTTGGTATCCTAAGAGGTCTTCTTTTGATCTTGTTGGCTATTCCAATTCTGACTATGCCGGAGACAAGGTTGATAGAAAGTCCATTTTGGGTACTTGTCAATTTCTTGGTAGATCTCTTGTGTCTTGGTCTTCTAAGAAACAAAACTCAGTATCCTTATCCACCGCCAAAGCGGAATACATTGCCGTTGGTTCATGTTGTGCTCAATTACTTTGGATGACCCAAACTCTTAAAGATTATGGGATATATGTGAAACATGTTACATTGCTTTGTGACAATGAAAGTGCTATCAAGATTGCTCACAATCCCGTGCAACTTTCTCGAACTAAGCAGATTGAAGTTCGTCATCATTTCATTCGAGATCACGTTGCCAAAGGGTACATTGATCTTAAGCATGTTCGCACCGATAAGCAATTGGCAGATATATTCACCAAACCGCTTGATGAGAAAGTCTATTGCCGTTTGAGAGGAGAATTGAACATCATCGATGCTTCAAACTTGGAGTAGAAACTCCATTTGGATACATGCAAGGCATGAGCCTTTGACTAATCCTTGATATTTCTTTCATGATGATATTTATATGTCTTGGATATACTTGCACCCTTGCATGCTACCTAACCCTTGTAGGTACTTGGATGAATCTAAAACCATGAGATTGCAACTCACTCATATCTAGAGCAATTTCTACATCTCCAAGTCTCTACACAATGGTGGTTGAAGCCAAGGAAGCACAAAACCCTTCAAACATATCCTTTGACAAATTCTACATTAAGTTTTATGATTGTCATCTTGGATATACAAGTGCTCTTCCTTGCAAAGCTAACCCATGTAGGAAGATGAACTCAAATTCCAAGTGGTGCTCCCAACTCTTGACGAACTACATCAACCTTGAGCAACCCACACAAGTTCAACTACATGATCAAGATAAACACCACCACCCAAGGTATGTTATTCCATCTTAGAGAAGCTTTACTCCAAGTCATGGGTCAAAGCAACTCAACAAGATGTGAATACATCAAGATGCTTAAACGAAAAATGGTAACCCCATTTTGAGCTTAAACAATGAGTATGACCTATGATCAAGTGTCCTCACTTGACTCCTAAGTCAATATACTCCAACAAAGGTGACTTTGTCGCTGACCAATTCTAGAAGAAGTTCTCCTGTGTTTCTCTGTGCTCTTGCATTTGTCTCGTGCATAGAAACTTCATCTAGATTTCCTTTCTGGTTATTTGTGTTCTGCATTCCCTGCATCCAATTCCATGCAAATCCTTGTGAGATCTAAATTGCCTAGTGAGCTGAGGTGATAGGTGTTTTCTCTGTGATGGACTCGGTCACACCGATTTGTTTCCTTCGGTCCAACCGAATTCTTTGGGGCCACCGAAGTACACAACTCGGTGCCACCGATCTCACTACAGGAAAGACAGCTTGCCACATGATTCCTGCATTCTTTTTGCTCTAGCTCCACTCAATGATTCTTGTCCTCTACCAGCATCACAATCTATATGCTGTATGTGACTCAAGGACCAAACCTTTTACCTCACACTCTAGAAGATCCCTTCTTGGAAATTGATGTCAAAGGGGGAGAGAGATCACATCAAAGCTTAATCTCCTCAAAGGGGGAGAAAGAATAAAAAGGGGGAAGAGAGAAATCACATCAAAGGCCCAGATGCTTAGATGCTTGGTGTTCAAGAGGAGAGAAGTCACATGTCTTTAAGAGGGGAAAGACATCTCCATGCTATGTTTATGTTTATGATGTGTTTTTGCTCTAATTTTGTTTCCCTACGTTCTCCCATTATCCAATACAAAGATTCAGGGGGAGAAAGATTGCTAGGGAAGGAAATATTCGAATTCATTGCATATCTTTACCTTTGGGGACATGTCTATATCCAATAGAATACTCAGTGCTCACTTTCTACATGTCATCCCAGTGTTGGTACTCTTGTGGTTTCTTTTGTTTGCTCTGGATAGTAGGTGTATCTGTGTTATCTAACCTTGTTTACTCAGGTTCATTCCGTCCTAAGCCAACTCAAGACCACAAGGTAAGTATATGCATCATAGTCATGTGCATGAGGATTTCTTGCAGTTGCACATACTGTTTGCAAGAAGGACTCATGAGCATGAAGGTACATTTCCGATATTCACATCATTTGCTCTGATGCATATAGCCAAGATACATGTAACACATTGCTTACTCTGTCATGCTTATGCATTCACATGCTCCTATATTCCATATTTACATGACTGCATACATGTAGGGGGAGACTATGCATGTTACATGTTTTTCCAAAGGTTTACTTGTTATTCTCTATATCTTAATCTAAAGCTTTGGTGTATGTTGTCATCAATTACCAAAAAGGGGGAGATTGAAAGTGCAAGTGCTCCCTGGGTGATTTTGGTAATTAATGTCAACATATCTCTTATTGGACTAATACTTCTACCTAGTATGTTTCAGATAAGTTCAACAATGGAGTGGCATGGACTAGAAGATGTGGAACACCTTCAAAATGCTGAGGACAAATGATTGGCTCAAGCTCAAAGGTTAGGACTCCATTCTTTCCATTTTAGTGATCCAAGATCACATTGAGTCCATAGGAAAGCCAATACTATTAATACGGGATGAGGTGTTGCCTAATGGCTTTCTTGCTCAAAGTGCTTAGTGATATGCTCCAAAACCCTCAACAACTTTCTCACATCCACATATGTCCCAAACCAAAAGTCAAACTCGGCCCCACCGAAATTTCCTATCCGATGCCACCGAGTTCTCTTGACATAGCCACTGCTAGAAACCCTTATCAATTTGGTTTCACCGATGGGATCTCAGTCTCAACGAGATGGGCTTGCAAACTCTCTGTTGCCTATTGCAATAATTTCGGTCCCACCGAGGTATGCAATCGGTCCCACCGAGTTTGCTTGGCCAACTCTCTGCTTTTCTTATTACCCAAATCGGTTCCACCGAGTTTGTGTAATCGGTCAAACTGAGATGAAGCTTTACCCTAACCCTAGCATATCGGTCCCACCGAAAACCCTAACGGTCACATTTTGAACTAAATCGGTCTGACCGAGTTGTATGATTCGGTCTGACCGAGTTTGGTGATTTGTGTGTAATGGTTAGGTTTTGTGTGGAGGCTATTTGTACCCCTCCACCCACTCTTCATTCATGGAGAGAGCCATCAGAACATGCCTACACTTCCACCATACATTTTCTGAGAGAGAACCACCTACACTTGTGTTGAGGTCAAGATATTCCACTGCAACCACATAAATCTTGATCTCTAGCCTTTCCCAAGTTGCTTTCCACTCAAATAATCTTTCCACCAAATCCAAATCCCGTGAGAGAGAGTTGAGTGTTAGGGAGACTATCATTTGAAGCACAAGAGCAAGGAGTTCATCATCAACACACCATTTGTTACCTCTTGGAGAGTGGTGTCTCCTAGATTGGTTAGGTGTCACTTGGGAGCCTCTGTCAAGATTGTGGAGTTGAACCAAGGAGTTTGTAAGGGAAAGGAGATTGCCTACTTCGTGAAGATCTACCCGAGTGAGGCAAGTCCTTTGTGGGCAACGACCATGGTGGGATAGACAAAGTTGCTTCTTTGTGGACCCTTCGTGGGTGGATCCCTCCGTGGAGTCGCACAACTATTACCCTTCGTGGGTTGAAGTCTCCATCAACGTGGATGTACGATAGCACCACCTATCAGAACCACGCCAAAAATCTCCATGTATCCAATTGTGTTTGCACACTCCAATCCCATCCCTTTACATTCTTGCAACTTGCATGCTTTACTTTCCGCTGCGTATACTCTTGTCATGCTTGCTTGATATGTATTTTGAATGTTTAAACTTCTGCCAAAACTCTACTTAAACCTTAAGAAGTTAAAAACTGCAACTTTTCTTGACTAGAGTCTATTCACCCCCCCTCTAGACACCTCTTCTCGATCCTTTCAAAGGGCTATGAGAATTTTGGCCCCTGTGAGCCCATTAGGGAAGCCCATTAAAGGCAATGGGCTGCTTCCTACATATAGGTCCCGTGGTTGTTCATGCTAACTAAATATTTCACTACTTGTTTAGCTTCGAAGCGACCAGTTAGCTAGAATGCGAGGCGCGCTAAGCGAATGTATGGCAAACAAGGAAAAACGTTGCACATCCAGCATATATTACAAGAAATTACATCCACTAGGCAATCAAAGATTGATGCCAGTGTAAATAAATGAACGAAACCTAACAATCTACAACCTCACAATCTGCAACCTCAGCACGGATAACGCCCATAAGCATGTGAGCAAGTTTTTCCTTCTTTGCTACGCCCATATTCGGACTAAATTTATAACCAAAGCAAATTACCATGATGTTTAGAGACTCTCAAAATAATATAAGTGAAGCAGGAGAGTTCATCAATTTCTAAATAAAACCACCATCGTTCTCTAAAAAGATATAAGTGAAGCACTAGAGCAAAATTGCCTAGCTCAAAAGATATAAGTGAAGCACACAGAGTATTCTAATAAATCACGATTCATGCGTGTCTCTCTAAAAAGGTGTGTACAGAAAGGATGATTGTGGCAAACTAAAAAGCAAAGACTCAAATCATACAAGACGCTCCAAGCAAAACACATATCATGTGGTGAATAAAAATATAGCCTTAAGTAAAGTTACCAATAGACAAATATGAAAGAGGGGATGCCTTCCGGGGCATCCCCAAGCTTAGGCTCTTGGTTGTCCTTTAATATTACCTTGTGGTGCCTTGGGCATAACCAAGCTTAGGCTCTTGCCACTCCATATTCCATAGTCCACCAAATCCTTACCCAAAAACTTGAAAACTTCACAACACGAAACTCAATAGAAAATCTCATATGCTCCATTACTAAAAGAAAATAAATCACCACTTTTGGTACTGTTGTGAACTCATTATTTATTTATATTGGTGTAATATCTACTGTATTCCAACTTTTCTATGGTTCATACCCCCCGATACTAGCCATAGATTCATCAAAATAAGCAAACAACACATAGAAAACAGAATGTGTCAAAAACAAAATAGTCTGTAGCAATCTGGATATTTCGAATACTTCTGTAACTCCAAAAAATCTGAAAAATTAGGACAACCTAAGAAATATTCTTATTAATCCTCTACAAGAATAATAAATATTTTATCACGCTTCTGTTAAAAATGAGAATTGTTTTCCTGAGCACAAAATTTTCTGTTTTTCAACAAGATCAAATCAACTATCACCATAAGCCATCCCAAAGGTCTTACTTGGCACAAACACTAATTAATACACAAAACCACATCTAACCATAGGCTAGATGAATTATTTATTGCAAAACAGAACCTAAAAAGCAAAAACAAAAATAAAATTGGGTTTCCTCCCAACAAGCACTATTGTTTAACACCCTTAGCTAGGCATAAAACACAAATAGATCTAAGTGTTGTCATCTTCGATATGCAAGTCTTTTCTCATCAAATCTTCCAAAACTCGTCTTAGAAATTCTATTGTTTCCTTTATTTCCCTTCTAGTGGATGAACTTAAATCATGAAAGGGACTTTGATTGTTAATTTTAACATTCATAAACCCATAGTCGGGATCATCACCGTATATATCATCATATAAAATACGTAGCTTGTTTCTAATGGGTTCCTTCATCATTTTATGCAACCAATCCCTATTAAATCCTACATAAATTCCCCTAGTTATCCAATCGAACTCCTCAAAAGCCTCAAGATACAAAGATTGAGATATCTCTGAATCGGGAACTCTTCTCCTAATATTTTCACTGTAAGATTAATAGTCCCTAGATTCCAAACAACGCATAGTTTCTTTATCATGTAGGATATCTATAATTGGAGGGTGTTCAACATCCTTTTGATAGAAAGCAAAAATATCCATAGCTTCTTGTGTCACATAATCAAATTCGCGCATAAGGATAATAGTGACAATCATTTTAGCTATTGGATGATTGCTATTAGGAAGTTCATAAAACACTTTTTGCAAAGCTGGGTGAAGGTGCACAAATTTTCTTTCTAATTTCTCAACAAGCATAACAATAGCATCTGCATAACAATTTGTCTCGAGAAGAATAGATCTTTTATTAATAGGCATGGATCATGTACGCTCGAAGAATTCTTGGATGACACTCTTTCCAATAATATTACCATCTCCTACATGAAAGATTTTTGTTATGTAACTAGTAGGTTTTTCAGTTTCATGATCCAAAAAACAAGATTCAAGTTCCTCCTCAAGATTTTTGATAACCTCCCCAGTTTTAGACATGGTGGCAGCAAATAGATCTAGCAAAGGAGCAACCAAAAGGCAAACGAAGAAGATGAATGGAAGAGGGGCGAAGAAAAGGCAAATCTTTTCGAAAATTGATTTAGAAGTGGGGGAGAGGAAAATGAGAGGCGGATGGCGTATAATGTAATACAAGAGATGAGTGTTTATGATGGGTACTTGGTATGTCTTGACTTGGCATAGATCTTCCTGGCAACGGTGACAGAAATTCTTCCCGCCACTTCTTGAGCTTGCATTCGTTTTTCCCTTGAAGAGGAAAGGGTGATGCAGCAAAGTAGAGTAAGTATTCCCTCAGTTTTGAGAACCAAGGTGTCAATCCAGTAGGAGACAACGAACAAGTCATCGAATACCTGCACAAACAATCAACAACTTACACCCAATGCGATAAAGGGGTTGTCAATCCCTTCACGGTTACTTCCAGAAGTGAGATCAAATAGAGATAGATAAATGGTAAAGTAAATATTTTTTTGGTATTTCTGGTTTATAGATTGGAAAGTAAAAGATTGCAAAGGAAGTAAATTGGAAACTAAAATTGTAGATCAAAAACTTATATGATGGAAAATAGGAGATTATATGATGGAAAATAGACCTGGGGGCCATTGGTTTCTCTAGAGTCTTCGCTCAAGATACTAAACATTATGGTGGGTGAACAAATTACTGCCGAGCAATTGATAGAAAATCACAAAGTTATGATGATATCTAAGGCAATGATTATGAATATAGGCATCACGTCCGGATCAAGTAGACCGACTCCTACCAGCATCTACTACTATTACTCCAGACATCGACCGACTCCTGCTTGCATCTAGAGTATTAAGTTCATGAAGAACAGAGTAACGCATTTAAGTAAGATGACATGATGTAGATGACTAAACTCAAGCAATATGATGTAAACCCCATCTTTTTATCCACAATGGCAACAATACAATATGTGCCATGCTGCCCCTACTGTCACTAGGGAAGGACACCGCAAGATTGATCCCAAAGCTAAGCACTTCTCCCATTGCAAGAAAAACCAATCTAGATGGCCAAACCAAATCGATAGTTCGAAGAGACTTGCAAAGATATCAAATCATGCATATAAGAATTCAGAGGTGATGGAAATAATATTCATAGAAAAGCTGATCATAAATCCACAATTCATTGGATCTCAGCAAACACACTACAAAAAAGGTATTACATCGAATAGATCACCAAGAACACCGAGGAAAACAAGTATTGAGTATCAAAGAGAGAGAGAGAGAGAGAGAGAGAAGAAGCAATCTAGCTACTAGCTATGGACCCGTAGGTCTGTGGTAAACTACTCACGCTTCATCGGAGGGGCAATGGTGTTGATGTAGAAGCCCTCCATGATCGAATCCCCCTCTGGCAGGATGCCAGAAAAGGCCCCTCGATGGGATCTCATGGGTACAGAAGGTTGCAGTGGTGGAAAAGTGTTTTCATGGATCCCCTTGTTGTTTTTGGGATAGATGGGAATATGTAGGCAGAAGAAATAGGTCGGTGGAATCACGAGGGCCCATAAGGGTGGGGGCGCGCCCTACCCCCTAGGCACGCCCTCTGTCCTTCTGTCCACCTCGTGGCTTCTTTGACTTGCACTCCAACACTAGTATAAAAAGTCCCATTTGTCCCAGTTCGAGAGGCCCATTTGTCCCGGTTTTGGAACCAGGACTAAAGGACCGGGAATAAAGCCCATGACCTTTAGTCTCGGCTCGGTTACGAACCAGGACAAGTGGGCCTCCATGTGGCCGCTGCGGCGAGCCCATGCAGGAGGGCCTTTGGTCACATTTGGTAACACCAACCGGGACCAAAAATCATCCACGCGTCAGCAGCTTAGGGGCTGGTGTTTTTTTGAAGGGGGGAGGGGTTTGGGTGTTTGGAGGGTTAATTTAGGGGTTTCATATATTGTGCTAGCTAGCTAATAGAGAGAAGTGACCTCTCTTATCTCCGTGCTTGGTCAATGCTACGTACTATATGTATAGAGAGAACTCGTGACACGCTAGCCCATAAGCAAATGAAGGAAACAATTAAGTACAGAAGATCATCATGAACATATATATAGAGAAGTGATCGACCTCCTCCTTCTCTGAGAGATTGATCGAATAGCAAGTTTTGGTATATCTATCTAATTCTACTAGCTACATATATACAGTATAAGATCTCTTACAATCCCTAACATGTGAAGTCAAGTGCCACATGGTATTCTCCGGCTTTATTGATGACATGGTCAAGAAAGAATCCCGTGATTTCCTCTTGAATTTCTTTTATGCGATCATGTGGTAGGATTTCATCCCGCATCTGCCAGATCTAAATTGAAGAAGAGAGTCAATACATGTGTATAAATGAAAATCAACAAAAATGATGGTAATAAAATAAAGTTGTGAATATTTTTCCTTACGCACTTCCTATTTTTTTAGAGTAGCCCCGCTTATTAGAGGCCGCCATGTTGTAGATGAACATGCAAATGTAGTATCCACAAAAATCATTCCCGTCTTCCTGCCACAAGCACTTTACGAGAAATAGAGGTCACTCAAACTAATAAGGAAGAATGCTAAATGGTATTGATGAAACTAGCTAGAATTAATGGGAGATGCGCGGAACTAGGTATTAGTACTTACTTTCGAGTGTTTCAATCGCAGCTCGGTCGGCAGTCTCGGAGAAATTGTGGTGAACTCTTTCCAAACCCTACCATACAAAGAAAATAACTACTTGATATCAGGAAATGGACAAAGTTGCTGATATGGTGCGATAATGATCGATTGAACTTACTTCTCGAGCATTCAAGTCATGTTCACATACTCGGGATCTTTTCGTCTAGAGTCTAAGACGGTTACTTCTCCCCGCTCAAGTTTAGTCTCTAGGAGAATAAAGTGGAAACTACGCACGCATGCATTACTCATCAGTTTCATTACTATAACATCGAGTAATAAGGGAAACCGAATGTGCACAAGACAGTAACACTCACTTGAAGTTGTAAGGAATGAGTATTTTATCTTTCCTTTGATTTTTGAGCAACAATTTTACCAAGTTGTCCTCGGTTTCTGAGACGTTGTGTTTAACCATATATTCATGTATGACATTTGGGTTAATGAACCCAATGTCATAGATTTGTTCTTTTCACCATTTGGTGATATTCAATCTGCATAATATAGTGAGGATAATTATATATATATATATATATATATATATATATATATATATATATATACATGCATACATGCAATGAAAGAGCTGAGCTATATATAGAGACTTAATTACAGAAAGTAGTACTTACAGGCAGTGGCAAGCCACGAGTGATTTGTCGAGGGCCTTTTGATTGTGGAACTGGAAAAACTCATCAAAATCAATAGTTAACAATTCTTGTCCAATGAAGTTGTGGTCCTCTTTAATTCTTATCGTCAAAGCATCCTTCCTAGAGTCGCTGTAGGTTTTCATGTACCATTGATGGAATCTTCGCATCATCGTTGCTAGAGGAGGACCTCCATCTTTGACGAGAGGCTTCCCGTACTGGTATCTGAATTCGTCCACCTCCATTGTATCAAAATGTACACGTTGGGCAGGTAATCACCAGGATTGTTACCGGGCATCATTCGTGGCAGATTTGTGACGATATCGCTACACACCTTGAGTTGGGGGCACGATTGGTTCTCCTGTTCGACGAGCCGGGGAATTTTTTCCCACTTTTTTGTTCTGCTAACCTTTTGTCACTTGAAGTAGTTCCTGACCAGCGCGCATCTTCCTATGTCCTTTTAAGATAGCGGACATGGTTGTCATCCGGCGGAGGCGGTGGTGGTCGCTTTAGGGCTTTGATAGTGCGCTTTGCTTTCACCGGATCTATATTCTCCTCCGGAGGTGGATGTTTGATAGCACTTTGCGTTTCAAAGAAGTCCTTCATTTGGGCTTCACAGATCTTCCTATTTTCTTCCGCGGTCATCTCGTATGGTAACTTCTCGAGAGGCTTGAGAGATGGACTGCTAAATGCTGGAGCGGTGGCGTCTCTCTTCCATTGCTGCTGACGAGTAGTAGAAGGAGGCGGAGTGCTCTGATGCGCTGGAGCAGCCAGAGCAGGGGCTTCTGTCTTCCGCAATTGCTGATGATGAGGAGGAGGCAGGCTGCTCGGACGCGCCGGAGCAGGCGGAGTGCTGCCCTCACGCGCCGGAGCAGTCGGAGAATGAGGCGGAGTGCCCTGATCAGTCGCCGGAGGAGGAGGAGGCGGAGTGCCCTGACTCGCCGGCGGAGGATGAGGAGGAGGAGGAGGCGTCCAGTCTTCCATAGACATGGAGTCTTCAGAGCAAGACCCAGCAGAGTCCCCCCTTCACCTCTAGGGTGGTCAAGCTCGAGCTCCTCAAATCCCTCCGTTACTTCATCCACCATCACAACAACATAGCCTTGTGGAATCAGACGACAGTGAAAAGTTGCGTCGGGTTCAGAAGGTGCAAAAGAGCTGACAGCCACCTTGACTTTGAGGTTTTGCCATTGCGTCATAAGCTGGCAATGTCGAGCCTCCGTGATAGCATCCATGGGGTAGCTAGAAGCCGTGAAGTCAGGCTACTGAACAAGCTCGGTTGAAGCCACACTGCTTCTCCACTGAGATGGCGAGGTAGCTTCTGGGTAGCTCTGGCAGGTTGCTGGCTCTCAACTAGTTCCTCTAGCTTTTTCACCCTTGCATTTAGCTTCTGCAGTTCGCTCTGCTCTAGCTCCAGCGTCATTTTTGGAACAAACATGATCCAGAGGACTTGGAGTGGACGTCAAGAAACGAACGAGGTGTCCACGAGGCAGGGGGCGCGCCTACCCCCTGGGGGCGCCCTCCCCCTCGTGGCTCAACCGACCTACTTCTTCCTCCTTTAAATGTTCACATACCCCGAAAACATCCAGGAGCACCATGAAACCCTATTTCCACCGCCACAACCTTCTGTACCCAAGAGATCCCATCTTGGGGCCTTTTCTGGAGCTCTTCCGGAGGGGGCATCGATCACGGAGGGCCTCTACATCAACTCCATGGCCCCTCCGATGATGTGTGAGTAGTTTACTTCAGACCTTCGGGTCCATAGTTATTAGCTAGCTAGCTTCTTCTATCTCTTTGAATATCAAAACAAAGTTCTCCTCAATCTTCTTGGAGATCTATTCGATGTAACTCTTTTTGCGATGTGCTTGTCGAGATCCGATGAATTGTGGGTTTATGATCAAGTTTATCTATGAACGATATTTGATTCTTCTCTGAAATCTTTTATGCATGACTGGTTATCTTTGCAAGTCTCTTCGAATTATCAGTTTGGTTTTGCCTACTAGATTGATCTTTCTTGCAATGGGAGAAGTGCTTAGCTTTCGGTTCAATCTTGAGGTGCTCGATCCCAGTGATAGAAAGGGAAACGACACGTATTGTATTGTTGCCATTGAGGATGAAAAGATGGGGTTTATATCATATTTCTTGAGTTTATCCCTCTACATCATGTCATCTTACCTAATGCGTTACTCTGTTCTTATGAACATAATACTCTAGATGCATGTTGTATAGCGGTCGATGTGTGGAGTAATAGTAGTAGATGCAGGCAGGAGTCCGTCTACTTGTCACGGACGTGATGCCTATATACATGATCATGCCTAGATATTCTCATAATTATTCTCTTTTCTATCAACTTCTCGACTGTAATTTGTTCACCCACCATAATACTTATGCTATCTTGATAGAAGACACTAGTGAAACATTTGGCCCCCCGGTCTATTTTCCATCATATAAGTTTCCAATCTATTTTACTTTTCAATCTATATCATAAAAATACCAAAAATATTTATCTTATCACTATTATCTCTATCAGATCTCACTCTCGTAAGTGACCATGATGGGATTGACAAACCCTTTATCGTGTTGGTTGCGAGGTTCTTATTTGTTTGTGTAGGTACGAGGGACTTGCGTGTGGCCTCCTACTGGATTTATACCTTGGTTCTCAAAAACTGAGGGAAATACTTACGCTACTTTGCTGCATCACCCTTTCCCCTTCAAGGGAAAACCGACACAGTGCTCAAGAGGTAGCAGAGCACCACAAAGATCTCCCCTCACCGGCCAGAAAATAGGGCAGTGGAGTGCTCTTCTCGCTAGCGAGGGGGTATACATAGGCATCTCATTGGTCCCGGTTCATGGTTGGAACTGGGACTAAAGGCCCCCCTTTGGTCCCGGTTGCAGACACGAACCGGGACCATTGGTTGTGGGCCAGGAGTGAGGCCCATTGGTACCGTTTCGTGTATGGAACCGGGACCAAAGGGGCCATACGAACCGGGACCAATGTCCCACGAAGCTCGGTCGGCCCCCTGGGCTCACGAACCATGATCTATGCCCCCATGGGTCCCGGTTTGTGACTGAACCGGGACTAATGTGCTAGCCAGACCTGGACCAAAACCCTGTTTTCTACTAGTGCAAGTCCTCTGGATATCTTCTGGTCCAACAAAAATCATCGCGAAAGCATCATTCTGTTTGGACTCCGTTTGGTATGCCTTTTCCATGAAACAGTAAAACAAGGAAAAAAACAAAAAACTGGCAATGGGCTCTAGGTTAATATATTAGTCCCAAAAATAATATAAAATAGCATATTAATGCATATAAAACATCCAAAAGAGATAATTTAATAGCATGGAACAATAAAAAATTATAGAAACGTTGGAGACGTATCACTACGACGCCCCACTCAGCTAGTGTGGCACTTGTGGCGGTCCGGGAAGAACGCGCGGATGCGGGCACGCCACATAGCGCCCCGCGCTCGGCCGTAGCACCACAACCTCAAGATAGTGCCCTTGAGCCCACCGCTGCCCCACCGGATGACAAGGCTCCTGAGGCTCTTTCGTCTCAGGAGGTGCAAGACGCCGCCGATGCCCCCTCCTTCATCGAGCATCCACTGTACTTCGTTAGGACGGTGTTACCTGACACACACACATGCTACCCCATGCCGTAGAAGCTCCTACTTGCGCTCCTTGTCGCCTCCAGGAAGCTGCGCCACTACTCGCGCTCCTGAGCCCCAACGCCGCGGGAAGGGTTGCTAAGTGGAACCTCAAGCTGCAGGCATTCTAGCTGGAGTTCAGCACCAGTAGGGTCATCAAGGGTGCGGCCCTTGCCGACTTCGTGGCAGAATGGACCGACTCCCCTGACCTAGGGGTGGGCGAGGACAGAGCGTTCGCATGACAGGGTGCGGGGACTGGAGCCGTGCTCATCTCCCCCAAGAAGCTCTACTATGCGATGCAGCTCTGCTTTCAGCATGGTGAAAAGGTCTCCAACAACATTGCTGATTATGAGGGTCTGAACGCCAGCCTCAGGGCCGCGACGGCTCTGGGGGTCAGGCGCCTCACGATCAAGGGCGACTCCCAGCTCCTCGTCAACTTCTCCAACAAGGCGTACTAGCCAAAGGACATGCACATGGAGGCATACCTTGAAGAGGTACACAAAATTGAGAAACAATTCTTAGGCTTGGAATTGCAGCATGTGCCACGTGGCACAAACAAGGAGGCGGACGACATCGCCAAGAGAGCGTCCTGGCGTGACCCCCAGAAGCCTGGCGTCTTCGAAGAGTGGCTCTTCAAGCCATCGACGGCTCCCCCAATGTAGGGCTAGTGTCGTGTAACGCCCTCGATGCGGCTATATCTCCTACGTGTCGAAGCACGACTTAGAGGCATAACCGCATTGAAAGCAATGTCGCAAGTAAGGTAATCTTCACAACATCCCATGTAATATAGATAATAAAGGGAAAGGTAACATAGTTGGCTTACACACGCCACTTCACACAAAGTACATAAATAGCATTACATCAACCAATACAATCATGGTCCGACTACGGTACCAAAATAAAAGATCAACCCAACAAGCGACATGGTCCCCGTCGCCCCAACTGGGCACCACTACTGATCATCAGGGAAAGACACATAGTAATGGCATGAGTCTTCGTCGAACTCCCACTAGAGCTCAAGCGCATCATCTGGAACGGAGTCATCAGGCCCTGCATCTGGTTTGGAAGTAATCTGTGAGCCACAGGGACTCAGCAATCTCGCATCCTCGCGATCAAGACTATTTAATCTTATGGGTAAGGTAAAGGTATGAGGTGGAGCTGCAGCAAGCGACTAGCATATATGGTGGCTAGCATACGCAAATGAGAGCAAGAAGAGAAGGCAAAGCACGATCGAGAAACTATGATCAAGAAGTGATCCTAGAACAACCTACGTCAAGCATAACTCCAACACCGTGTTCACTTCCCGGACTCCGCCGGAAAGAGACCATCACGGTAACACACGCGGTTGATGTATTTTAATTAAGGTCAACTTCAGGTTTTCTACAACCGGACGTTAACAAATTCCCATCTGCCCATAACCGCGGGCACGACTTTCGAAAGTTCAATCGCTGCAGGGGAGTCCCAACTTAGCCCATGACAAGCTCTCACGGTCAACGAAGGATATACCTTCTCCCGAGACATTCCGATCAGACTCGGTATCCCGGTTCTACAAGAAAACTTCGACAAGTTAAAACAAATCCAGCAACACCGCCCGAATGTGCCGACAAATCCTGATAGGAGCTGCACATATCTCGTTCTCAGGGCACACTCAGATGAGCAATCCGTACAACTAAAACCAAACCTCGAGTTTCCCCGAGGGGGCGCTGCACAGGACTCTAGTTTGGACCAACACTCAGAGGAGCACTGGCCATGGGGGCTTTAAATAAAGATGACCCTTGAGTCCACGGAACCCAAGGGAAAAAGAGGCAAGGTGGCGAATGGTAAAACTAAGGTTGGGCATTGCTGGAAGAGTTTTATTCAAGGCGATTTGTCAAGGAGTTCCCATTATTACCCAACCGCATAAGGAACACAAAATCTGGGAACATAACACCGATATGACGGACACTAGGGCGGCAAGAGTGGAACAAAACACCAGGCATAAGGCCGAGCCTTCCACCTTTTACCAAGTATATAGATGCATTAATTAAATAAGATATATTGTGATATCCCAACAAGTAAACATGTTCCAACAACGAACAACATCTCCATGTTCCAACAAGGAACAAACTTCAAACTTCACCTGCAACCAACAACGCTATAAGAGGGGCTAAGCAAAGCGGTAACATAGCCAAACAACGGTTTCCTAGGACAAGGTGGGTTAGAGGCTTGGTTCAACAATATGGGAGGCATGATAAGCAAGTGGTAGGTATCGCATCATAGGCATAGAAAAAGAGCGAGCAATTAGCAAGCAAAGATAGAAGTGATTTCAAGGGTATGGTCATCTTGCCTGAGATCCCGCAAGGAAGAAGAACGAGTCCATGAAGAAGATAAACGGACGTAGTCGAACGGATCCTCAAACACACGACGTTATCGGAACCAACCCAAAGAAGCAACACCGGAAAGAAGCAAACCACACAGTAAACAACCAACACATCAACATGGCATGATGCACAATCGAGTATGATGCATGTCCGGTTTAATGAAGCATGGCATGACAAAGTGCACAAACAATACTACAAATTAAGTGGAGCTCATCATGCAACGGAGTTGCATATTGAAGAAAACACCACATGACTTATTTAGTTCTCTCTCATTTATGTACCCAACAAGATTAAATGTTGATTAACATGGCAAGGGGTGAAGCATAAAGAAACTATCTATCTAGGCAAGTTTAAATGAGGCCGGAAATAACAAACAACAATTCTGGAAAAACCTCATGTGCATATTTTACGGTTTGGTACTGTTCTGCCCTAAACCATATTTTAGAGTTATTAAACATGCAAAGTAAAGCCATCATGTTAAACTAGGCATTTTCTACCCCATTTACATATAAAGTTTATTAAATTCCGAGTTACGGTTATTTAGTTATGAAATAAATCATTTTAGCAAGTTATTAAGCAAATTTAAACAAACAACATTTTAAACATTTTAAACATAGATGAAAGTTGCATATTATTTACTAGACAAAATTCTAAGCAACTTTCATATATAATTTATTTAGATCCGATGCACGGTTGTGAAGTTATTAAATGCATGAAGTTCAAGGGTGTTTCTGCAAAACTGCAAAACCCTGGAAAAATAGCTAAAACGCATAACTAAAAAAACGTGACACGGGCTGCAACTGTTGGCCCAACCGCACAGAGGTCTGAAGGGGGGGGGGTCTCACCATGGGCTTCGGCCCAGTCAGTGCAGCGGGCCGGCTTGCGCTGGCGGAACTGGACTGCGAGGACGCGGCCCACGCGGACGTGGTCAACGGTGAGGGGCGAGCTCCTCCCGTTCGAAGCAGAGGTGGGAACAGGCACGGCTGCGGCGGCCAGGAACGGGTCCAGGGCGGCGGAGCATGGGAAGATTGGCCGGATCCCGACGTGAACGCTGAGAGGGGGCGGATCCGCCGGCCGGCGCCTTGATCTGGAGCAGAGAAAGCCATGGCCTTGGTTCTCTAGTGATGCAGCGGTGACGGGGAGGCAGCAGCGGAGGGCGAAGGGGTCCTGAAGAGGACGGAGTTTTCCGCCGAGGCACCAGATCCAGGAGCGATGGAGATGGCGGGGCGTCTCCATGCGGCGTCGGGGCTTGGTCGGCACGAGCGTCGAGGAAGGAGCTCCGGCCATGCTCCATGGCGCTGCGGCTCCTGTGCGAAGAACCAGAGAGAGAGGGAACCGAGTGAGAGAGAGAGAGGGCAACGAGGGAGAGAAGGGAAGGAGAAGGCCGGAAGGGAGGCAGGGGCGCGTAGGGTCCTGCTGCAGGTGGTCGCCGGCTACGAGGGGGTTGGTCCGGTTAGAAATTTGAGGAGGATTTTTGGATTTGGGCAGGATCCCGAGGTGGGAGATGCTGGCGGCAGTGGGATGGGACAAGGGTCCTAATTTTTAGGGTTTGTCCAAATAGACTAGGAGTGGAGTATATATATACCTCACACACTAGGTTAGGGGCTACCTCGTCCCTACGATCGCAATCGGACCATCGCGGATAAAATAGCTAGGGAGTCCAAAAAGGAAAACGGCGATGTTTTGTAGATGTTTGGGGATGATCCGGACACAACGGTGACGACTGCTCGGGAGGGTCCGGGACAACTTCCGGATGCGCGCGAGGGGTTTGGTGCACTGTGCAGAGAGGGTTTCGGGGCCTGGCGGTTGACAGCGGACTGTGCAAAAGCTTTGGGTTGAGAGAAGAGAAGAGAGATGCAGCCCGGCAACTGTTTTCGGAGACTAAAAATGTCCGACGTTTGACCGGCTATAATGCCGCTATAGTTTAACGGTTGGGCAATCAAACGAGCTCCGAATGTGATGACACTTGGCAGGCGATCTACTAACAACATAACAACACCACATGCCAACTTTCAACCCATTCCGAGAACATTTTCCGGCCACTTATAAAATACTATTTCGGACCTGCCGCGGGCGTGTGCAAGTGTGTCTGGGCTCAGAACGGACAACGGAGAGAACGAGCAGGCCGGGACGGATGCAAGTTTTGAAAACATGATGATGCTATGCACATGATGACATGATGAAATGCAACACGCAAGCAAATGACATGGCAACGACAGCAAATATCTGGACGACACCTGGCACATCGGTCTCGGGGCATTACAACACTCCACCACTATGAGAGGATCTCAACCCGAGATCCTAGGGATGGCACCGGAGGGACAAGGAAGAGGAAGAGAAGAGGTAAACCAAATTGCTTGTTTGACAATTGAGTGAAACCAAAGAACCTTGCGAGGTTGAACAAATTCAAGAAAAGAATACAACGAAGGTGAACAAAGTTGAAACCTCCGTTAGGGAAGAGGAACAAGGAACCTTACTAGACCCTTGTAGGTTGAAAGACATAAGAAAAGTGTTACGATGGACAATAGGTACATGCAAGCACTCCGATTGAAACGAGATGTACAGGAACGATAAGGATCAATTACGACAACACTCCGATTGGACATGGAAGGTAAAGAATATAAACTTTACGAAATGAAAGCACTTGGATGAGACTCCGGTTAGAAGAGGAAAGATAAAAATGACACTCTGGTTAAAATAAGATAGAGAAGGAAAAAGAATGATATAATTTGGGCAGCATTCCGACTGAAAATGGAAGGAATTAACAAGAACTTGACAGGATGAGAGGATACTTGATGAAATCAACAACACACTACCTCCGTAACTATTGAAAGAATGGCACAATGGGTAAGAACGATTTCAGAGGGCACTCCGGTTGAGAATGGAGGTAAAACTTGATAAGATGAGAGAGCTCGAATGAAAACACGATACTCCGGTTGAATGGATAAGCAAAAGGAAAGAACATGATCTTCACAATACGAGATGATGAGTAAAGAGAGCATCATTCAATGCCTCCGGAAGAAAAGAAAGAATGCAATGAAAAGAACGGGTAAGAAAATAACATGTTCTACCTCAAATGAATTTGAGAGAGCATCCTTAAAAAGAAGGATTGAACGGAGTTGTTGGTAAATCAACAACGAAAAGAACAGGCTTGTTGAGGGCTTATGGAAAACATCTCAAGAACTTGAGGTGAAATTCTGCCACTAACGGAAACAATAGTTTGGATTGATATCAACAAGAAGACGAGAAACTATTTCACCGGGAGGATAAAGAAGAACTTGGGTCCTTTATGAGCACTATAAATAGCAACAATCCTTAGGGACGGTTTTAGGTGAAATATAGCCCAAGATAATTCCAACAAAGGGATTGATGGATTAAAATACCGCATTCTTAACAACATGTGAATCATGAAACATGAACTCAAGTTATGAAGAATGCCATAGCACCACCTCAAATGATATGGTAAAAGAATTTCACTCCAGATTGCAAGATGACGAATGCTTGAGCTCCTCTGAAAAGAATGTTGATGAACACTTCGAGAAGGAAATAAATCCTTGATGAAACCATCATGTAGAACCTTCATGAAGAACTCCGGTAACAAAAGGATGATCAAACAAAAAGGAAAAAGAAGTTGAAAACAGAAGGTGAAACCTTGTAATGATTTAGATGGATCTCCGTGGTGAGATAAAAAGGAAAACCTCGGAACTCCGGAAAAGAAAGATGAAACAATTGAAATAGAGAATTTGAAGAACCTCCGGAATAAGGAATTAATCATATAGGTGAATCAAGAATAAGAATTACATTATGCTTATCCTTCACCAATTAAATTGATGAGAATCAACGGATTTGACACACTACTTATTCTCGTAGAAAGGATTAAGATAGACATAGCGTCAACTTGGGAAGGTCTTCGACGAACCAACGGTAGGATTTGGAAAAGCACAAATGCATTGATATGATAAACGAAGGAAGAAGAATCTTGGAAGAACCACCGTAAGAATTAAAAATGAACAAAGAAAAGATAATGAAAACACCGGGAAGAATTTAGCAAATGAACGAAGATGCTTGAGAGAATGTAGATACATGAGAACAAAGAGATCATAAACTGATTAGAGAATACTTGAATGATGCACCGGTAAGATTTAGAGAATGAGAACTGAAAGCTGAGAATGAATAAATCTTCTGAAATGATGGGCTCCGGAGAATCAAACTGAAAAGACTCCTAAATTGCTCCGGATGGGTAAAAAGAATTCTCACAATCAAAAAAAATTATGAGAGGTTGGCAGTAAGCTAGAACCACGAATCCTTGAGAGAACGGAATAAATTTGGAGGAAAAACTCTTCTTCGGTCTTCCAATCTAAGAATGACTACAAGAAACACCACCATGAATTATTTGGACACTCCGGAAGAATCAAAACGAAGAGGTTGAGCCAACGATGAAAAGAATTCGACAGATCTTGGAGAAAAACATAAGACTGATGATAATTCATTCTTATGTCAAACTTTAGAAAAGAATTTGAGAAGCTCCGGAAAAATAAGAAGAGTCAGGTAAGATCCCGGGAAAAGACCTGTGGGTTAGGGCCCACTCAAGAGAAACACCATTGAAATGATTTAAAAGAGAGAATGCACCGGGTGAATTAAAATGGCTTGAATGAGATACCAATCTCGAAAGAGCTTGAATGAATGCATAGTGGAAACACAAATCTTTGAGATATCTTCAGCACTCCGGAATAATTGAATAGCGAGAAATGAATGAATATGATGAGCACCGACATGAGAAAACATTTGGAACGAGGAAAAGATATGATCGACAAGGCTTGACTTGAATCCACCGGAGAAGAAAAGAAACAAAGAATGATAACTTGATGCTCCGTTAGGATCTTCATGAGAATCACCGGATAAAAATATTAACGGAAAAGGATGGAGAGACATAACAAGAATAAAAGGATACTTGATAAAGAAATCTTAGTCCTTGAAGAAGACAAGGGTGGGTGGGCGGGAAAAACAAAGGCAACTTGGAGACGGATGAAACGAACACCGTTGAGAAGAGTTAGAGTTTCTCTTACGGATGAGACAAATGATAGGATCATCTTGAAGAGAATCGCACCGGCTGACAAGGATTGACATGACAGACTCGATGATCGAGAAGGATTAGTATTCGCATCGGAGTATGAGAACAACATTTGGGGGGAGGTATGGAATCAACACTTGACATCGAAGCAACTCGAATACCACAAGTCAAAACAAAACAAAGGATTGGCTTGCGGAATAAGCCGGAACAAACATATGATAGAGATTTCGTCCGAAGTTTTCGTGGTGGGGCCTACACGGGATCGATCGTACAGCACCATCATGTACAAGGCAGTGCACATGACATACGAGGCGTCCCCGAGTTGGCATAGCCAAGGAATCTTTAAGACACAACGAGACCACTGTAAAACCAACCGTGGATAGGCGGACCACTAGACGTCGAACCCCAATTTCATATCATACATCTGTCGGAAAGATATCCTAAGAGCTACTTTAATTCCCACTTCTAAACTCCCGGATTTTTTTCGGTTATGCAATCAGGTATTGGGGATACAGGGGAAGCATAATATCTCACCCAAATCTAGCAAATCCTACATCCATCTGTATCCATCCTTCAACACATAACCAAGAAACCTTTGGAAATCGTCTACCTCAACCTTTGAAAAGCATTCGTTATACAAGTTATGGCAATACTCCCGAACTCCCACCCCAGTACTAGGTGGCGTCGAGGTTATCTCACTAACAATTGCATAAAAGAGATTTTCGATGTCGGCGAAACTAAACTCAGGTATTCCAGAACTGCAACGATAAAATTGTGACGACAACACCTCGGAGCTCAACTCCCCGGGACACTGCCGCAACCCCTGAATGACAGGAGGCACGAAGAACAATGTTCTCGTCACAAATCGATCGGAACGATTCCAAGATACCCACATGATCCTAAATTTTTTAGTGAAATTTGAGAAGAGAAGAGTCAAAACTCTACGTCAGGATGCCTTACCAGAGCGATGAAGTGAATGGGGAGTAAAAAGAATTCCTAAACTCTCCAATATATAATTCCTAAACGACTCAAAACATTTTTCTAGACTCAACAATGGCTGCTAATTCGATCAAGCAATGGGGTCTCCTAAGGTCGGGGAAGGCTCTGATACCAACTTGTAACTTCCTCGATGCGGCTATATCTCCTACCTGTCAAAGCACGACTTAGAGGCATAACGGCATTGAAAGCAATGTCGCAAGTAAGGTAATCTTCACAACATCTCATGTAATATAGATAATAAAGGGAAATGTAACATAGTTGGCTTACACTCGCCACTTCACACAAAGTACATAAATAGCATTACATCAACCAATACAATCATGGTTCGACAATGGTACCGAAATAAAAGATCAACCCAACAAGCGACATGGTCCCGATCGCCCCAACTGGGCACCACTACTGATCATCAGAGAAAGACACATAGTAACGGCGTGAGTCTTCGTCGAACTCCCACCTGAGATCAAGCGCATCATCTGGAACGGAGTCATCAGGCCCTGCATCTGGTTTGGAAGTAATCTGTGAGCCACAGGGACTCAGCAATCTCGCACCCTCGCGATCAAGACTATTTAAGCTTATGGGTAAGGTAAAGGTATGAGGTGGAGCTGCAGCAATCGACTAGCATATATGGTGGCTAACATACGCAAATGAGAGCGAGAAGAGAAGGCAAAGCACGATCGAGAAACTATGATCAAGAAGTGATCCTAGAACAACCTGTCAAGCATAACTCCAACACCGTGTTCACTTCCCGGACTCCGCCGGAAAGAGACCATCACGGTAACACACGCGGTTGATGTATTTTAATTAAGGTCAACTTCAGGTTTTCTACAACCGGACATTAACAAATTCCCATCTGCCCATATCCGCGGGCATGGCTTTCGAAAGTTCAATCCCTACAGGGGAGTCCCAACTTAGCCCATGAAAAGCTCTCACGATCAACAAAGGATATACTATAACACCCTCGATGCGACTATAGCTCCCACGTGTCAAGGCACGACTTAGAGACATAATCGCATTGAAGGCATATGTCGCAAGTAAGGTAATCTTTACACATCCCATGTAATATAATAATAAAGGGGACAGAACATAGTTGGCTTACAATCGCCATGTCAATCAAGTTACATAAATAACATTACATCATTCAAAACACCCATGGCCCGACTACGGCGCCAAAATAAAAGATAACCCAACATGCGACATGGTCCCGATCACCCCCAACTGGGCACCACTACTAATCATCAGGAAAGGAAACATAATAACGTTGAGAGTCCTCATCGAACTCCCACTTGAGCTCGAGCGTGTCACCTGGAGCGGAATCATCAGGCCCTGCATCTGGTGTAATAGTAATCTGTGAGCCACAGGGACTCAGCAATCTCGCACCCTCGCGATCAAGACTATTTAAGCTTATAGGTAAGGCAAGGTAAGAATATATGTGGAGCTGCAGCAAGCGGCTAGCATAATATGGTGGCTATCCTATTCACAAAAGAGAGCGAGAAGAGGAGGCAAAGCGCGAGCAAGAAACTAGAGAACGACCTGCACAAGCATTACTCCAACACCGTGTCCACTTCTCGGACTCCACCGAGAAGAGGCCATCACGGTAACACACTCAGTTGATTCATTTTAATTAAGTTAAGGTTCAAGTTATCTACAACCGGACATTAACAAATTCCCATCTGCCCATAACCGCGGGCACGGCTTTCGGAAGTTCAAATCCCTGCAGGGGAGTCACAACTTTGCCCATGATAAGCTCTCATAGTCAATGAAGGAATAGACCTCCTCCCAAGATGTTCCGATCAGACTCGGTATCTCGGTTCTTCAAGACACTTCGACAGGTTAAAACAAGACCAGCAACACCGCCCGAATGTGCCGACAAATCCCGATAGGAGCTGCACATATCTCGTTCTCAGGGCACACTCAGATAGGTCAAGCTATGAGTAAAACCAACCCTCGAGTTTCCCCGAGGTGGCCCCGCAGGCTGCCCGGTTCGGACCAACACTCAGAGGACCACTGGCCGGGGGGGGGGGTTAAATAAGATGACCCTCGGGCTCCGGAAACCCAAGGGAAAAGAGGCTAGGTGGCAAATGGTAAAAGAAAGGTTGGGCATTGCTGGAAAAGCTTTAATCAAGGCGAACTATCAAGGGGTTCCCATTATAACCCAACCGCGTAAGGAACGCAAAACCCGGGTACATAACATCGATATGACGGAAACTAGGGCGGCAAGAGTGGAACAAAACACTAGGCGAGAGGCCGAGCCTTCCACCCTTTACCAAGTATATAGATGAATTAAGATAACATAGTGATATAATGATATCCCAACAGGTAAATAAATGTTCCAACAAGGAACGGCCTCCAATCTTCACCTGCAACTAGCAACGCTATAAGAGGGGCTGAGCAAAGCGGTAACATAGCCAATCAACGGTTTGCAAGGACATGGTGGGTTAGAGGTTTGACATGGCAATATGGGAGGCTTGAAAGCAAGTGGTAGGCATCGTAGCATTGGCATAGCAAAAGAGCGAGCAATCTAGCATAGCAAAGATAGTAGTGATTTCGAGGGTATGATCATCTTGCCTACACAGTTGTCAGAGTTGACTGGATCCTCGAAAGCAAACTCAACGGGCTCCTCGTTAGCGAACTCATCTCCCGGCTCTACCCAAACAATACAAACAAGCAACAAGGACACAATCAACCACGTGCAAAGCTCAAACAACATGATGCAAGGATGATAAGCTATGCGGGATGCGATGCGGGATGCATATGCAAGATGTGACAAGGAATGCATGAACCTGGCCTCAACCTGGAAATCCAAGTGTGCCACTGGAAAGATGAGATGAAATCGCTTGAAAACAATATAAAGAACGTCGGAATCGGAGTTACAGTTTGGAAATGGCAAGCAAAACAAATATGACACCGGTTTGCGATTTACAGCAAGTAGCCATCTAAATGCAAAGAGATGAACACGCTACAGCACTCAAACATGACAACAAAATACATGGCAGGGATGCACTCAAGATGCTTAACAAAATTCTAGCACTGAGCTACGGCCAAATCATGCATTCACAGGTTCAAACAAGCATGGCAAAAATGCATATGGCAAACAGATTTCAGACTTAGTGAAATTAACACTTGTCTGGAATTTTAGATCAGGTAGCCCTCTTCGGAGCAACAAAACTACATGCTACAAGACCTGAACATGGCAAAGTAAAGCATGGCATGGAGCTACTCAAAGAGCTTAACAAAAGTCCCTTAGTGACCTTGAGTCAAAAGGGATCAGAAAATACAATTGCAAGCATGTGAACATGGAAAAAACATAATCAGTTCACAGACTTGGTGAAAACTGGCACATGCTGAAACAAATATCAAGTAGGCATGTTTACGCGCTCGATGCACTCACTACGGAGCAAGACATGAAAAGCTAAGCATACATCTCTCAAGAATACACAAAAAGCAAGCTAGACATGGCAAGGACAATAGCATAGCATGCACGGGTCAACTACAACATCATCGGCAAAATTGCAAACAAGTTGACAATCTGCCAAGATTTACAAAGTAGCAAAAGTAGAGATCGATTGACTCAAGCTAGGGTGCTCCATAATTGCAAAAAAACACATGGATGGATAGAGCACTACAAGATTAACAAAACATCCTTACTGATCGTCCTTAAAAGAGGCATGGATCACTCGGAAACAACAAGAACATATGGCCATATGAAATAAACAGATCAAGGACTTAGTGGAATTGCTAAGTCCCTGAAATAAGCACTACCAAGTGCCTCACTTCGCAAGCTTGCACTAGTCACCACACACATCACAAAAATACATGGGTTGCACTTCTGGAAAGATGGCAAAACCCTTAACAAAACTATGTAGAGCATCAAGGCATATCATGCACACAATAATCATGGCAAAAATGACAAATGTCTAAATGGAGTAGCAGATCTGACAATTAACTCAAGTAGCCCTCTTCTAACAACATTTCGGGCATCAAGATGAACTCAAATGAAAATGATGCAATGGAATGAAATGATGTACTCTCTGAGGCTAACATTTTGATATGCTATATGCCAAAAACGGAGCTACGGATGCGGAGATATAGCATGATGAAGATGGGCACATGGATTAGGGTTTCGGGAGAAAGTCAACCCTCAAACGAATCTAGATCCAGATCAGGACGGCGCGAGAACCGAGGATCGCCGGAACAGTGTTCGCCGGACTTGGAGCTTGCCGGAGTCGACGAGGAGGACGGCGGAGGGCGGCGGGGTCAGATCCCGGCGAGAGGAGGGCGGAGCGGCGACGACGGTCGCCGGACTTGGCGGCGGCTTGGATGACGGGGCGGCTCGCGGCGGCCGGTGTCGAAGCCCGCGGCGGCGGCGGAGGTGGCCGATGACGGGGCGGCGAGGGGCTCCGGCCACCAGGCGGCGGGGCAGCCGGGCGCGGGCGCGGAGGAACTCGGGCCGCGGGGGCCGGCCTTGGGCCCCGGCGGGCCCGCGCGGGATGGCGGCGTGGTGATGCGGTCCCGGGACACGTGGCAGCGCCTCAGTGGCTGCGGACGGCGGCGGCGTTTGTCCGGGCTGGGACGGACATTGTCCAGCGGCGCGCGAGGTGGAAATTTAGGGTTTCGGAGAGGGGATCCGCGAATTTGAAGGAGGGGGTCTATAAATAGGCATAGGAGGAGCTAGGAGAGTCCAAACGAGGTGCCGTTTTCGGCCACGCGATCGTGATCGCGCTCTAGATGATGGAGCAGGGTTAGGTGGGTTTTTGGGCCAAATTGGGGGGGTGTTGGGCTGCAACACACACGAGGCCTTTCGGTCCCTCGGTTAACTGTTGGAGTATCAAACGAAGTCCAAATGATACGAAACTTGACAGGCGGTCTAGCGGTAGTAAACCAAGGCCGCTTGGCAAGTCTCGGTCCAATCCGGAAATGTTTAAACCCCACACACGAAAGAAAGCTAGAAATGACCACCGGAGGAGAACGAAGCGCCGGAATGCAAAACGGACAGCGGGGAAAATGCTCGAATGCATGAGATGAACACGTATGCGAATGCAATGCACATGATGACATGATATGAGATGCATGACAACGAAAACAACACATGGAGACAAAAACCCGAACCCGAGAAAATAAAATAACTTAACGCCGGAAACGGCAAGAGTTGGAGTACAAATTGGGAAAGTCATATCCGGGGTGTTACAACACTCCGCCACTACGAAAGGATCTCGACCCGAGATCTAGGACTGAAAGAATGCCGGGTACTCAGAACGGAGGTGATCCTCGCATTCCCAGGTAGCTTCACGGTCGGAATGGTTTGACCACTTGACTTTGAGGAATTTGATTGACTTATTGTGAGTCTTGCGTTCAGTCTCCTCAAGAATAGCAATGGGGTGCTCACGATAGGAAAGATCTTCTTGGAGCTCAATGTCCTCGAAGTTGACGGTGCGGTCAGGAGTCTTGAAGCACTTTCGAAGCTGAGAGACATGGAATACATCATGAACATTTGCAAAGTTTGAAGGAAGCTCGAGTTGATAGGCGAGATCGCCTCTCTTGCTGACCATCTTGAAAGGTCCCATGTATCTGGGGGCAATCTTCCCTTTGATACCGAAGCGACGAGTGCCTTTCATAGGAGAGACACGGAGGTAAACATGATCTCCGATCTCGAAAGCCAAATCACGGTGCTTACTATCATAGTAGCTCTTTTGACGGGATTGGGCTGCTTTGAGGTTATCTTGAATGACTTTGCACATTTCCTCTGCCTCTGTGATTAAATCATTTCCGAGAAGCTGATGTTCACCGGTTTTAGACCAGTTGAGAGGGGTACGGCACTTCCTGCCATACAGAATTTCAAATGGGGCCTTGCCTGAACTTGCTTGAAAGTTGTTGTTGTAGGAGAATTCAGCATAAGGAAGACAATCCTCCCACTTCATGCCGAAGGAGATCACACAAGCCCTGAGCATATCTTCAAGAATCTGGTTGACATGCTCTACTTGACCGCTAGTTTGAGGATGGAAAGCTTTGCTGAAGCGGGTGTTGGTTCCCATGGCCTTCTAAAAAGAATCCCAAAACTTGGAGGTAAAGATCCTGCGACGGTCTGAAGAGATCACTTGTGGAATACCGTGCAGAGAGACAATTCAAGAGGTATAGAGCTCCGCCAATTGAGCTGTAGTGATCGACTCTTTGATAGGCAGAAAGTGAGCCACTTTGGTGAGTTTGTCGATGACAACGAATATAGCATCATTGCCACGTTTGGACTTTGGAAACCCAGTCACGAAGTCCATGTCAATGTGGTCAAACTTCCATTCTGGAATGGCAAGAGGTTGGAGGAGACCAACTGGCCTTTGGTGTTCTGCCTTCACTCTTCTGCAGACATCACATTCATTCACGAATTGAGCAATATCGCGCTTCATTCGAGTCCACCAATAAGCCTGCTTTAGGTCCTGATACATCTTCGTGCTCCCAGGGTGGATGGAGAGGAGAGAATTGTGAGCCTCATTCATGATCACTTTACGAAGGTCACCTTTGGGCAGAACAATACGATCCTCGAAGAAGAGAGTATCCTTGTCATCAAGGCGGTAGCACTTGTACTTTGGTTGACTCTTGGCAATCCCAATCTTCACCTTTTCCACCATAGCATCAAGAAGCTGGGCTTGGCGAATCTGATCTTCCAAGGTAGGAGAGACTTGAAGGTTGGCGAGGAAACCTTGAGGAACAATTTGCAGATTAAGTTTGCAGAAAACTTTACAAAGCTCGGGTTGATAAGGCTTGAGAATCAGACTATTGCAGTAAGCCTTTCTGCTCAATGCGTCAACAATCACATTGGCCTTGCCTGGAGTATACTCGATACTCGGATTGTACTCTTGAATCATTTCGACCCATCGAGTTTGCCTGAGGTTGAGATTAGGCTGAGTGAAAATGTACTTGAGACTCTTGTGATCAGTGAAAATGTCCACTTTTCTTCCCAATAAGAGATGTCTCCAAGTCAAAAGAGCATGCACAACTACCGCCAACTCAAGATCATGAGTGGGTTAGTTCTTCTCATTGGGATTCAATTGGCGAGAGGTATAAGCAACAACTCTCTTCTGTTGCATCAATACTGCGCCAAGACCTTGGAGAGAGGCATCACAAAAGACCTCATACGGCTTGGATTCATCAGGCGGAGTCAGAACTGGAGCAGTGATCAATTTCTCTTTCAAAGTGTTGAAAGCAATGTCACACTCCAGAGACCAAACGTACTTGACGTGCTTCTAGAGAAGATTTGAGAGAGGTTTCGCGATCTTAGAAAAGTTTTCAACGAATCTTCGGCAATAGCTTGCGAGACCGAGGAAGCTACGGAGTTGCTTCACGTTCTGAGGAGGTTCCCAATTCACAATTGCAGACACCTTCTCAGGATTCACGGCAATGCCCTTGGCAGAGATGATATGACCAAGATAAAGAACCTCATCGAGCCAAAATTTGCACTTGGAGAACTTGGCGTAGAACTGATGTTCCCTCAGCTTATCAAGAAACAAATGCAAGTGCTTGGCATGATCTTCCTTGTTCTTCGAGAAAACCAGAATGTCGTCGAGATAGACCAAAACAAAGTCATTGGTGTAGGCGTTGAAGATGAAGTTCATCATGCGAGAGAAAGTCGGAGGAGCGTTGACGAGGCCAAAAGACATGACAGTGTATTCATATGAACCATAGCTTGTCCTAAAGGCCGTCTTGGGAATATCTTGCTCACGGATTCGAATCTGATGATAACCCATACGGAGATCAAGCTTGGAGAATACTTGGGCACCCTTGACTTGGCGGCGGCTTGGATGACGGGGCGGCGCGTCGGGCGGCTCGCGGCGGCCGGTGTCGAAGCCCGCGGTGGCGGCGGAGGTGGCCGGTGACGGGGCGGTGAGGGGCTCCGGCCACCGGGCGGCGGGGCAGCCGGGCACGGGCGCGCAGGAGCTCGGGCCGCGGGGGCCGGCCTTGGGCCCTGGCGGGCCCGCCCGGGATGGCGGCACGGTGATGCGGTCCTGAGACACGTGGCAGCGCCTCAGTGGCTGCGGACGGCGGTGGCGTTTGTCCGGGTCGGGACGGACATTGTCCGGCGGCGCGCGAGGTGGAAATTTAGGGTTTCGGATAGGGGGATCCACGAATTTGAAGGAGGGGGGGGTCTATAAATAGGCATAGGAGGAGCTAGGAGAGTCCAAATGAGGTGAGGTTTTCGGCCACGCGATCGTGATCGAAAGCTCTAGATGATGGAGCAGGGTTAGGTGGGTTTTTGGGCCAAATTGCGCGGGTGTTGGGCTGCAACACACACGAGGCCTTTCGGTCCCTCGGTTAACCGTTGGAGTATCAAACAAAGTCCAAATGATACGAAACTTGACAGGCGGTCTACCGGTAGTAAACCAAGGCCGCTTGGCAAGTCTCGGTCCAATCCGGAAATGTTTAAACCCCACACACGAAAGAAATCTAGAAATAACCACCGGAGGAGAACGAAGCGCCGGAATGCAAAATGGACAACGGGGAAAATGCTCAAATGCATGAGATGAACACGTATGCAAATGCAATGCACATGATGACATGATATGAGATGCATTACAACGACAAGAACACACGAAGACAAAAACCCGAACCCGAGAAAATAAAATAACTTAACGCCGGAAACGGCAAGAGTTGGAGTACAAATTGGGAAAGTCATATCCGAGGTGTTACATATACCTTCTCCTGAGACATTCCGATCAGATTCGGTATCCCGGTTCTACAAGACAACTTCGACAAGTGAAAACAAATCCAGCAACACCGCCCGAATGTGCCGACAAATCCCGATAGGAGCTGCCCATATCTCGTTCTCAGGGCACACTCAGATGAGCAATCCGTACAACTAAAACCAAACCTTGAGTTTCCCCGAGGGGGCGCTGCACAGGGCTCTAGTTTGGACCAACACTCAGAGGAGCACTGGCCAGGGGGGTTTAAATAAAGATGACCCTTGAGTCCGCGGAACCCAAGGGAAAAAGAGGCTAGGTGGCGAATGGTAAAACCAAGGTTGGGCATTGCTGGAAGAGTTTTATTCAAGGCGATTTGTCAAGGGGTTCCCATTATTACCCAACCGCGTAAGGAACGCAAAATTCGGGAACATAACACCGATATGACGGAAACTAGGGCGGCAAGAGTGGAACAAAACACCAGGCATAAGGCCGAGCCTTCCACCCTTTACCATGTATATAGATGTATTAATTAAATCGGATATATTGTGATATCCCAACAAGTAAACATGTTCCAACAAGTAACAACATCTCCATGTTCCAACAAGGAACAAACTTCAAACTTCACCTACAACTAACAACGCTATAAGAGGGGTTGAGGAAAGCGGTAACATAGCCAAACAACGGTTTGCTGGGAAAAGGTGGGTTAGAGGCTTGGTTCAACAATATGGGAGGCATGATAAGCAAGTGGTAGGTATCGCAGCATAGGCATAGCAAAAGAGTGAGCAATTAGCAAGCAAAGATAGAAGTGATTTCGAGGGTATGGTCATCTTGCCTGAGATCCCGCGAGGAAGAAGAACGAGTCCATGAAGAAGATAAACGGACGTAGTCGAACGGATTCTCACACACACGACGTTATCTGAACCAACCCGAAGAAGCAACACCAGAAAGAAGCAAACCACATAGTAAACAACCAACACATCAACATGGCATGATGCATAATCGAGTATCATGCATGTCCGGTTTAATGAAGCATGGCATGGCAAAGTGCACAAACAATCCTACAAATTAAGTGGAGCTTATCATGCAACGGAGTTGCATATTGAAGAAAACACCACATGACTTATTTAGTTATCTCTCGTTTATGTACCCAACAAGATTAAATGTTGATTAACATGGCAAGGGGTGAAGCATAACGAAACTATCTATCTAGGCAAGTTTAAATGAGGCCGGAAATAACAAACAACAATTCCGGAAAAACCTCATGTGCATATTTTACGGTTTGGTACTGTTCTGCCCTAAACAATATTTAGAGTTATTAAACCTGCAAAGTAAATGCATGAAGTTCAAGGGTGTTTCGGCAACTTTCATATATAATTTATTTAGATCCAATGCACGGTTGTGAAGTTATTAAATGCATGAAGTTCAAGGGTGTTTCTGCAAAACTGCAAAACCCTGGAAAAATAGCTAAAACGCAGAACTAAAAAATGTGACACGGGCTGCAACTGTTGGCTCAACCGCACATAGGTCTGAAGGGGGGGGTCTCACCATGGGCTTCGGCCCAGTCAGTGCAGCGGGCCGGCTTGCGCTGGCGGAACTTGACCGCGAGGACGCAGCCCACGCGGACGTGGTGAACGGTGACGGGCGAGCTCCTCCCGTTCGAAGCAGAGGCGGGAACAGGCATGGCTGCGGCGGCCGGGAACGGGTCCGGGGCGGCGGAGCATGGGAAGATTGGCCGGATCCCGACGTGAACGCTGAGAGGGGGCGGATCCGCCGGCCGGCGCCTTGATCTGAAGTAGAGGAAGCCATTGCCTTGGTTCTCTAGTGATGTAGCGGTGACGGGGAGGCAGCAGCGGAGGGCGACGGGGTCCTGACGAGGACGGAGTTTTCCGGCGAGGCACCAGATCCAGGAGCGATGGAGATGGCGGGGCGTCTCCATGCGGCGTCGGGGCTTGGTCGGCACGAGTGTCGAGGAAGGAGCTCCGGCCATGCTCCATGGCGCTGCGGCTCCTGTGCGAAGAACTAGAGAGAGAGGGAACCGGGTGAGAGAGAGAGGGCAACGAGGGAGAGAAGGGAAGGAGAAGGCCTGAAGGGAGGCAGGGGCGCGCAGGGTCCTGCTGCACGTGGTCGCCGGCTACGAGGGGGTTGGTCCGGTTAGAAATTCGAGGAGGATTTTTGGATTTGGGGACGATCCCGAGGTGGGAGATGCTGGCGGCGGTGGGATGGGACAAGGGTCCTAATTTTTAGGGTTTGTCCAAATAGACTAGGAGTGGAGTATATATATACCTCACAGACTAGGTTAGGGGCTACCTCGTCCCTACGATCGCAATCGGACGATCGCAGATAAAATAACTAGGGAGTCCAAAAAGTAAAACGATGACGTTTTGTAGATGTTTGTGGATGATCCGGACACAACGGTGACGACTGCTCGGGTAGGGTCCGGGACAACTTCCGGATGCGCGCGAGGGGTTCGGTGCACTGTGCAGAGAGGGTTTCGGGGCCTGGCGGTTGACAGCGGACTGTGCAGAAAGCTTTGGGTTGAGAGAAGTGAAGAGAGATGCATCCCGGCAACTGTTTCTGGCGACCGAAAATGTCCGACGTTTGACCGGCTATAATGCCGCTATAGTTTAACGGTTGGGCAATCAAACGAGCTCCGAATGCGAAGAAACTTGGCAGGTGATTTACTAACAACATAACAACACCACATGCCAACTTTCAACCCATTCTGAGAACATTTTCCTGCCACTTATAAAATACTATTTCGGACATGCCGCGGGCGCGTGCAAGTGTTTCTGGGCTCAGAACGGACAACGGAGATAACAAGGAGGCCGGGACGGATGCACGTTTTGAAAACATGATGATGCTATGCACATGATGACACGATGAAATGCAACATGCAAGCAAATGACATGGCAACGATAGCAAATAACTGGACGACACCTGGCACATCGGTCTCATGGCGTTACATGTCGGCTCGGGAGGAACCTCCCATGGCACCCACCTCCGGCGCCCCAGCATGTGGCCCGACGTCGAGGGCCCGCCTGCTCCTCACGCTTGAACCTCAGGAGGGGTGCTGGACCGAGGAGTTCAAGGCGTACCTGCTCGGAGGCACCTTGCCAGAGATGGAAGAAGACGCGGAACGCGTGGCCCGCTAGGCCACCGCGTACTGAATACAAGACAGCGGGCTCTACCGAAGGCGCCCAAATGACGTTTCTCTGTGATGCATTTCCAAATAGCAGGGGTGCGATCTGCTGGCCGACATCCACAGCGGGGAGTACGGGCATCACTCATCGTCGCGTACTCTCATGGGCAAGGTGTTCTACAGCGGGTTCTGAAGGAAGCCCTAGAGGCAATAATAAAGTTATTATTTATTTCCTTATATCATGATAAATGTTTACTATTCATGCTAGAATTGTATTAACCAGAAACATGATACATGTGTGAATACATAGACAAACAGATTGTCACTAGTATGCCTCTACTTGACTAGCTCGTTGATCAAAGATGGTTATGTTTCCTAACCATAGACATGAGTTGTCATTTGATAAACAGGATCACATCATTAGGATAATGATGTGATTGACTTGAGCCATTTCGTTAGCTTAGCACTTGATCGTTTTAGTTTACTGCTCTTGGTTTCTTCATGACTTATACATGTTCCTATGACTATGAGATTATGTAACTCCCGATTACCGGAGGAACACTTTGTATGCTACCAAATGTCACAACGTAACTTGGTGATTATAAAGGTGCTCTAAAGGTGTCTCTGATGGTACTTGTTGAGTTGACATAGATCAAGATTAGGATTTGTCACTCCGGTTGTCGGAGAGGTATCTCTGGGCCCACTCGGTAATACATCTCACTATAAGCCTTGCAAGCATTGTAACTAATGCGTTAGTTGTGGGGTGACGCATTACAAAACGAGTAAAGAGACTTGCCGGTAACGAGATTGAACTAGGTATTGAGATACCGACGATCAAATCTCGGACAAGTAACATACCGTTGACAAAGGGAACAACGTATGCTGTTATGCGGTTTGACCGATAAAGATCTTCGTAGAATATGTGGGAGCCAATATGAACATCCAGGTTCCGCTATTGGTTATTGACCAGAGACGTGTCTCGGTCATGTCTACATAGTTCTCGAACCCATAGGGTCCGCACGCCTAAAGTTTGGTGAGGATCGATATTATGAGTTTTTGTGTTTTGACGTACCGAAGGTAGTTCAGAGTCTCAGATATGATCACGGACATGACGTGGAGTCTCGAAATGGTCGAGACGTAAAGATCGATATATTGGACGACTATATTTGGACACCGAAGTGTTCCGGGTGATTTTGGAGACAACCGGAGTGCCGGAGGGTTACCGGAACCCCCCCCCCCCGGGAGAAATAAATGGCCTTATGGGCCTTAGTGGAGAGAGAGAGGGCTGGCCTAGGGCAGGCTGCACGCCCCTTCCCCTCTGGTCCGAATTGGACTAGGAGAGGGGGGGGGGCGGTGCCCCCCTTTCCTTCTCCCTCTCCCCCTTCCTTTCCCCCTCCTAGTCGGAGTAGGAAAGAGGGGAGTCCTACTCCTACTAGGAGGAGGAGACCTCCTCCTGACGTGCCTTAGAGGGCCGGCCGGCCTCCCCCCTTGCTCCTTTATATACGGGGGCAGGGGGCACCTCTAGACACACAAGTTGATCATTGATCCCTTAGCCATGTGCGGTGCCCCCTCCACCATAAGCCACCTCGATCATATCGTAGCGGTGCTTAGGCGAAGTACTGCGTGGTAGCAACATCATCATTGTCAACACACCGTCATGCTGACGGAACTCTCCCGTGAAGCTTTGCTGGATCTAAGTTCGTGGGTCATCATCGAGATGAACGTGTGCTGAACTCGGAGGTGCCATGCGTTCGGTACTTGGATCGGTCGGATCGTGAACACGTTTGACTACATCAACCGCGTTCTCATAACACTTCCGCTTATGGTCTACGATGGTATGTGGACGATACTCTTCCCTCTCGTTGCTATGCATCACCATGATCTTGCGTGTGCGTAGGATTTTTTTTTGAAATTACTACGTTCCCCATCAGTGGCATCCGAGCCAGTTTTATGCGTAGGTGTTATATGCAGGAGTAGAACACAAGTGAGTTGTGGGTGATACAAGTCATACTGCTTACCAGCATGTCATACTTTGGTTCGGCGGTATTGTTGGATGAAGCGGCCCGGACCGACATTACGCGTACGCTTACACGAGACTGGTTCTACCGACGTGCTTTGCACACAGGTGGCTGGCGGGTGTCAGTTTCTCCAACTTTAGTTGAACTGAGTGTGGCTACGCCCGGTCCTTGAGAATGTTAAAACATCACTAACTTGACAAACTATCATTGTGGTTTTGATGCATAGGTAAGAACAGTTCTTGCTCAACCCTAGCAGCCACGTAAAAGATACAATAACAAAGTAGAGGACGTCTAACTTGTTTTTGCAGGGCATGTTGTGATGTGATATGGTCAAGACATGATGCTATATTTTGTTGTATGAGATGATCATGCTTTGTAACTGAGTTATCGGCAACTGGCAGGAGCCATATGGTTGTCGCTTTATTGTATGCAATGCAATCGCCCTGTAATTGCTTTACTTTATCACTAAGCGGTAGCGATAGTTGCAGAAGAGATAGTTGGCTAGACGACAACGATGCTACGATGGAGATCAAGGTCTCGCGCCGGTGAAAATGGTGATCATGACGGTGCTTCAGATATGGAGATCACAAGCACAAGATGATGATGGCCATATCATATCACTTATATTGATTGCGTGTGATGTTTATCTTTTATGCGTCTTATTTTTCTTAGATCGACGGTAGCATTTGTAACGCCCTCGATGCGGCTATATCTCCTACGTGTCGAAGCACGACTTAGAGGCATAACCGCATTGAAAGCAATGTCACAAGTAAGGTAATCTTCACAACAACCCATGTAAATATATAATAAGGGGAAAGGTACATAGCTGGCTTACACTCGCCACGTCACACAAAGTGCATAAATAGCATTACAATCATCCAATACACTCATGGTCCGACTATGGTACCAAAATAAAAGATCAACCCCAACATGCGACACGGTCCCGATCGCCCCAACTAGGCACCACTACTGATCATAAGAGAAAGACACATAGTAACGGCGTGAGTCTACGTCGAACTCCCACTTAAGCTCAAGCGCATCATCTGGAATGGAGTCATCGGGCCCTGCATCTAGTTTGGAAGTAATCTATGAGCCACAAGGACTTAGCAATCTCGCACCCTCGCGATCAAGACTATTTAAGCTTATAGGTAAGGCAAGGTAAATATGTGGAGCTGCAGGAAGCGACTAGCATATATGGTGGCTAACCTGTTCGCAAAAGAGAGCGAGAAGAGAAGGCAAAGCATGAACGAAGAACTAGAGAACAACCTACGGCAAACATTACTCCAACACCGTGTTCACTTACCGGACTCCGCCGAGAAGAGACCACCACGGTTACACACACAGTTGATTCATTTTAATTAAGTTAAGGTTCAAGTTATCTACAACCGGACATTTACAAATTCCCATCCGCCCATAACCGCGGGAACGGCTTTCGAAAGTTCAAATCCCTGCAAGGGAGTCCCAACTTAGCCCATGACAAGCTCTCATGGTCAACGAAGGATATACCTTCTCCCGAGACATTTCGATCAGACTCGACATCCCGGTTCTACAAGACACTTCGACAAGTTAAAACAAATCCAACAACACTGCCCGAATGTGCCGACAAATCCCGATAGGAGCTGCACATATCTCATTCTCAGGGCACACTCAGATGAGACTAGCTACGAGTAAAACCAAACCTCAAGTTGCCCCGAGGTGGCCCCGCAGGAAGCTCAGTCGGACCAACACTCAGAGGAGCACTGGCCTAGGGGGGTTTAAATAAGATGACCCTTGGGCTCCGGAAACCCAAGGGAAAAAAGGCAAGGTGGCAAATGGTAAAACCAAGGTTGGGCATTGCTGGAAGAGTTTTATTCAAGGCGATTTGTTAAGGGGTTCCCATTATTACCCAACCGTGTAAGGAACGCAAAACCCGGGAACATAACACCGATATGACGAAAACTAGGGCGGCAAGAGTGGAACAAAACACTAGGCAAGAGGCCGAGCCTTCCACCCTTTACCAAGTATATAGATGCATTAAGATAACAAGGTAATATAGTGATATCCCAACAAGAAAATAATGTTCCAACAAGGAACGATCTCCAATCTTCACCTGCAACTAGCAACGCTATAAGAGGGGCTGGGCAAAGCGGTAACATAGCCAATCAACAGTTTGCTAGGACATGGTGGGTTAGAGGTTTGACATGGCAATTTGGGAGGCATGACAAGCAAGTGGTAGGCATCGTAGCATAGGCATAGCAAAAGAGCGAGCATCTAGCAAAGCAAAGATAGAAGTGATTTCGAGGGTATGATCATCTTGCCTGCAAAGTTGTCAGAGTTGACTGGATCCTCAAAAGCAAACTCAACGGGCTCCTCGTTAGCGAACTCGTCTCCCGGCTCTACCCAAACAAGACAAATAAGCAAAAGGGACACAATCAACCATGTGCAAAGCTCAAACAACATGATGCAAACATGGTATGCTATGCGGGATGCGAAATGTGATGCATATGCAAGATTTGATAAGGAATGAAAGAACCTGGCCTCAACTTGGAAATCTAAGAGTGCCACTGGAGAGGTGAGGTGATTTCGGTTGAAATCGATATAAAGAACACCGGAATCGGATGCACGTTTTGGAAATGGCAAGCAATTCAAATATGGCACCAGTCTGCGATAAACAGCAAGTAGCCATCTAAATGCAACAAGTTAAATATATTACAACACTCAAACATGGCAACAAAATACATGGCAGGATCCACTCATGATGCTTGACAAAAGATGAACACTGAGGTACGGCCAATTCATCCATTAACAGGTTCAAACAAGCATGGCAAAAATGCAAACGATAGCAGGTTTCAGCTACAACAACAATATAGCATGCACGGATCAACTACAACATCGTCGGCAAAATCGCTAACAAGTAGACAACCTGCCCAGATTCACGAAATAGCAAAAGTAGAGCTCGATTTACTCAAGCTAGGGTGCTCCATAATTGCAAACAAAGACATGGATGGATAGATCACCATAATATTAACAAATCATCCTTACTGATCATCCTCAAAAGAGGCATGGATTACTAGGAAACAACATGAACATATGGCATATTGATAAAAACAGATCAAGGACTTAGTGGAATTTCAAAGTCCCTGAAATCAGCATTAACGAATGCACCACTTTGCAAGCTTGTGCTAGTCACTAAACATATCACAAAAATACATGGATAGCACCTCTGTAAAGATGGCAAATCATATAACAAAACACATGTAGAGCTCAGGACCATATCATGCACACAATAATCATGTCAAAAATGACAAATAGCTATTTGGTGCAGCAGATCTGACAACTAACTCAAATAGCTCTCTTCCAATAGCATTTCGGGCATCCAGATGAGCTCAAATGAAAATTATGCAATGAGATGAAATGATGTACTCTCTGATACGAATATTTTGATATGCTACACACCCAAAACGGAGCTACGGATGCGGAGTTATGATATGTCAAAGTTTGCCAAAAATACTGAAAACTGGGGACTTGGAGAAAAAATATACCCTCCGGATCTAGGGTTTACTGTTCACCCGATCCAGATCCACTGTTCACCGATGAGATCTGAGGTCGCCAGCGAGGACCTCCTACTCCAGCGAGGAAGGGGCGCCGCTCCAGCGCGGGGGAGCCGGATTCGGCGAGAAGGAGGACGGGGGCGGCGACGGCGGTTGTCGGGCGCGGCCCCGGCGCGGCTTGGCAGCGGCGGGCGGTGGAGAAGAAGC
>NC_041386.1:223130887-223212171 GCF_002162155.2 Triticum dicoccoides
GAGAAGAAGCCCGCCGGAGCGAGGCGGCGGCAGGCCGGTGAATGGATGGCGGCGGTGGTCCGGCGCTGGGAGAGGAGAAGCGGCGCGGGGCGCTCGGGCGATGGCGGGCGGCTGGGCCGCGGGGGCCCTCCCCGGGCCGAGCGGGCCGGCGGCGGCAGTGACCCGGCGGCGACACGTGGAGCACAGCTAGTGGACCGTGGCGGCAGTGCAAAGCGTCCGGCCGGGTACGGACATGTCCGGCGCGGCGCAAGGCGATTTTTAGGGTTAGGGGGGAGAGAAGACCCGGGATTTTGGAGGGGGGTTCTTTAAATAGGCATAGGAGGAGCTAGGAGAGTCCAAATGAGGTGCGGTTTGCGGCCACACGATCGTGATCGAATGCTCTAGATGATGGAGATGGTTTTGGTGGGTTTTGGGCCAAATTGGAGGGGTGTTGGGCTGCAACACACACGAGGCCTTCTCGGTCCCTCGGTTAACCGTTGGAGCATCAACCGAAGCCCAAATTGTATGAAACTTGACAGGCGGTCTACCGGTAGTAAACCAAGGCCGCTTGGCAAGTCTCGGTCCAGTCCAGAAATGTTTAACCCCCACACACGAAAAGAAGGTAGAAATGACCACCGGAGGAGATAGGAGCGCCGGAATGCAAAACGGACAACGGGGAAAATGCTCGGATGCATGAGATGAACACGTATGTAAATGCAATGCACATGATGACATGATATGAGATGCATGACAATGACAACAACACATGGAGACAAAAACCCGAACCCGAGGAAATAAAATAACTTAGCGCCAGAAACAGCAAGAGTTGGAGTACATATTAGGTAAATCACATCCGGGGTGTTACAACACTCTACCACTACGGAAGGATCTCGTCCTGAGATTTAGGACTGGAAGAACGTCGGGTACTCAGAACGGAGGTGATCCTCGCGTTCCCAGGTGGCTCCATGGTCGGAATGGTGTGACCGCTTGACTTTGAGGAATTTGATTGACTTATTGCGAGTCTTGCATTCAGTCTCTTCAAGAATAGCAACGGGGTGCTTACGATAAGAGAGATCTTCTTGGAGCTCAATGTCTTCGAAGTTGTCGGTGCGGTCAGGAGTCTTGAAGCACTTGCGGAGCTGAGAGACATGGAAAACGTCGTGCACATTTGCAAAGTTTGAAGGAAGCTCGAGTTGATAGGCGAGATCGCCTCTCTTGCTGACGATTTTGAAAGGACCCACGTATCTAGGAGCAAGTTTCCCTTTGATACCGAAGCGACGAGTACCTTCCATTGGAGAGACACGGAGGTAAACATGATCTTCGATCTCGAAAGCCAAATCACGGTGCTTACTATCATAGTAGCTCTTCTGGCGCGATTGCGCTGCTTTGAGGTTATCTTGAATGACTTTGCACATCTCCTCTGCCTCTGTGATTAAGTCATTTCCAAGAAGTTGACGCTCACCGGTTTCAGACCAGTTGAGTGGAGTACGGCACTTCCTGCCATACAGGATTTCGAATGGGCCTTGCCCGAACTTGCTTGAAAACTGTTGTTGTAGGAGAATTTGGCATATGGAAGACAATCTTCCCACTTCATGCCGAAGGAGATCACACAAGCCCTAAGCATATCTTCAAGAATCTAATTGACACACTCGACTTGACCACTAGTTTGAGGATGGAAAGCTGTGCTGAAGCGGATCTTGGTGCCCATGGCCTTCTGAAAAGAATCCCAAAACTTGGAGGTAAAGAGGCTGCCACGGTCTGAAGAGATCACGTGTGGAATACCGTGCAGCGAGACAATTCGAGAGGTATAGAGCTCCGCCAATTGAGCTGCAGTGATAGACTCTTTGATAGGCAGAAAGTGAGCCACTTTAGTGAGTTTGTCAATGACAACGAATATAGCATCATTGCCACGCTTGGACTTTGGAAACCCAGTCACGAAGTCCATCTCAATGTGGTCAAACTTCCATTATGGAATGGCAAGAGGTTGGAGGAGACCAGCTGGCCTTTGGTGTTCTGCCTTCACTCTTCTGTAGACATCATATTCATTCACGAACTTAGCAATCTCGCGCTTCATTCGAGTCCACCAATAAGCCTGCTTGAGGTCCTGATACATCTTCGTACTCCCAGGGTGGATGGAGAGGAGTGAATTGTGAGCCTCGTTCATGATAACTTTACGAAGATCTCCTTTGGGCACAACAATACGATTCTCGAAGAAGAGAGTATCCTTGTCATCAAGGCGGTAGCACTTGTACTTGGTTGACTCTTGGCAATCCCAATCTTCACCTTCTTCGCCACAGCATCAAGAAGCTGAGCCTCACGAATCTGGTCTTCCAAGGTAGGGGAGACTTGACAGTTGGCGAGGAAACCTTGAGGAACAACTTGCAGATTGAGTTTCTGGAAAGCTTCACAAAGCTCGGGTTGGTAAGGCTTGAGAATCAGACTGTTGCAGTAAGCCTTCCTGCTCAAAGCGTCAGCAATCACATTGGCCTTGCCTGGAGTATACTCGATACTCGGATTATACTCTTGAATCATTTCGACCCATCGAGTCTGCCTGAGGTTGAGATTAGGCTGAGTGAAGATGTAATTGAGACTCTTGTGGTCAGTGAAGATGTCCACTTTTCTTCCCAATAAGAGATGTCTCCAAGTCAAAAGAGCATGCACAACTGCCGCCAACTCGAGCTCATGAGTGGGGTAGTTCTTCTCGTTGGGCTTCAACTGGCGAGAGGTATAAGCCACAACTTTCTTCTCTTGCATCAACACTGCACCAAGACCTTGAAGAGAGGCATCGCAGAAGACCTCGAACGGTTTGGATTCATCAGGAGGAGTCAGAACTGGAGCAGTGACCAATTTCTCTTTCAAAGTGTTGAAAGCGATGTCACATTCCGGAGACCAAACGTACTTGACGTGCTTCTGGAGAAGGTTTGAAAGAGGCTTCATGATCTTTGAAAAGTTCTCAACGAACCTTCGACAGTAGCTTGCGAGACCGAGGAAGCTAAGGAGTTGCTTCACGTTCTGAGGTGGTTCCCAATTCACAATTGCAGACACCTTCTCAGGATTCACCGCAATGCCCTTGGCAAAGATAATATGCCCAAGATAAAGAACCTCATCGAGCCAAAACTCGCACTTTGAGAACTTGGCGTAGAACTGATATTCCCTGAGCTTATCGAGCACCAAACGCAAGTGCTTGGCATGATCTTCCTTGTTCTTCGAAAAGACCAGAATGTCATCGAGATAGACCAAAACGAAGTCATTTGTGTAGGCGTTGAAGATGAAGTTCATCATGCGAGAGAAAGTCGGAGGAGCGTTGACGAGGCCAAAAGACATGACAGTGTAATCGTATGAAACATAGCTTGTTCTGAAATCCGTCTTGGGAATATCTTGCTCACGGATTCGAATCTGGTGATAACTCATACGGAGATCAAGCTTGGAGAATACTTGGGCACCTTTGAGTTGTTCGAACAGCTCGTTGATGTTGGGAAGTGGGTACTTGTTCTTGATAGTCTTCTTGTTCAATGGACGGTAGTCAACACAAAGTCGGTCCGTTCCATCCTTCTTCTTCACAAAAAGTACTCCACAACCCCACGGAGAAGAACTAGGTCGGATGAGACCCATTCGCTCTTGAATATCGAGTTGCTTCTTCAGCTCCTTCAACTCTTCAGGTCCGAGCTTGTAAGGACGTTTGCACACCGGTTCCGTGCCAGGCTCAAGATCGATGACGAATTCAACTGGCCGGTGCGGAGGCATTCCTGGAAGCTCTTCTGGAAAGACGTCTTGATACTCGCAAACGACTGGAATTTGGGAGATGGCATCCAGTTCACCCTTCTCATTGAGAGAAAATAGACGGATTGTATTATCCCGAGCGGCAAAGACAATTACATCCTCAGACGAATGAGTCAATTGAATCTGCCTGGCTGCACAATCAAGCTGAGCCTTGTGCTTAGAAAGCGAGTCCATTCCCAGAATAAGATCAATATCCGAGTTACCAAGGACCATTGGAGAAGCTAGAAACTTGAAATCACCCATCATGATAGAAATATCCGGAACCATCATACTAGAGCTCGGACGCTTAGCCGGAGAGATGACTTGCATAGCTCTAGGTAATGCCTTAGTACTAAAATTGTTCCCCGATGCAAATGGGAATGACATGAAGGAATGCGACGCACCAGAGTCAAAAAGTACTTTAGCTGGAATATCGTTAACAGGAAGGTTACCCATGATGACATCTGACGAGTCCTCTGCCTGAGCTGCATTCACCATGTTGACCTTGGCGTACTTGGGGTTATGCTTGACCACAGCTGTACTTGCCGATCTCATAGGAGGAGGAGGAGGGAGACGCCTCTGGTTGAAGAATTTGTTGGCATAGTGACCCTTCTGTTGGCACTTGTTGCATGTGACCTCTGAAAGCGTACGATGATACGGAGCACTCGATTTTGAAGCTTGAGACGAAGTCTTGTTCTGAAAGCTAGGGTTGGGTGGGTGGGAAGATCCACTGCCACCTTTGCTCTTCTGCTGATATGACTGATGGAACGGAGGAGGAGGAAGCCAATACTTCTGCTGCTTAGCCACTTGAGTTGAGGAAGAAGGAGTAGCATCTCTGACTCGCTTCTTGGACACATCACACTTCAGTTGGGCAGCCTCTTGCTTCAATGCCATGTTGTAGAACTCATCGTACCTCAAGGGCTCAAAGAGAACAAGAACTAGCTAGATTTCTTCTCTGAGACCACCCCTGAACTGGTATATCATGCTCTTCTCGTCAGGGACGTCCTGCTTAGCAAAGCGGGCGAGCTTCTGAAACATCTTGTTATACTCGTAGACAGACATAGAGCCATGCTTCAGGTTGCGGAATTCCTCACGCTTGCTTTCAACCACGCTCTGAGGAATATGATGAGCTTTGAAGTCTTGACGAAATTCATCCCAGGTAATCACACGGCCTCCTCTGGAATCTTTGTACTGCTGAAACCATTCTACAGCTTGGTCTTTGAGTTGGAAGGAAGCGAACTTGACAAAGTCCTCAGGCCTGACGTTACTGCACTCGAAATGCTTGCATAAGTCCACGAGCCAATTGTCAGCATCAGTTGCCTCAACACAATTGCTGAAGGTCTTTGGCTGGTTAGCAAGGAACTGGTTGAGTGTACCAAAGTGATTCTGATTGTTGCCCTGGTTGCCTTGGTTCGCTTGGTTGCGCTCTTCAAGAATTTGCACGATCAACTGCGTGTTTGCATTGGTAGCAGCCATCACAGCTTGCCATGCCTCCGGAGGAGGAGGTGGTGGTGGCGGATCAGGATTCGGAGTGGTGCGCGTTGGAGGAGCCATCCTGAAGAGGTTGACATCCATTAGCACATTGATAGACGAATATTGAAGCTGAACCAAACGGGTTGAAATTGCAACATATAGTCTTCACATCCGAACAAAATGAACGAATGCATTCCAAATGAAATGGTCACATATCCATAAATTGAGAAGCCACTTAGAATTTAGGTAGAGGAATAAAATCAACAAGGTACGGAGCAAGAACGAATACTCGGTAAGGATCACCCAATCTCAAACCAAATATCCGTGGTAGAAGAACTAGAGCTACAAGAATTCCCACCTATGAAACTCCCGAACCTTTCCGGTTATGCAATCAGGTGTTGGGGATACAGGGGAAGCATAATATCTCACCCAAATCTAGCAAATCCTACATCCAGCTGTATCTATCCTTCAACACATAACCGAGAAAAACTTCGGAAATCGTCTACCTCAACCTTCGAAAAGCATCCGTTATACAATTTATGGCAATACTCCAAAACTCCCGCCCTAGTACTGGGTGGCGTCGAGGTTATCTCACCAACAACTGCATAAAAGAGATTTTTGATGTCGGCAAACTAAACTCAGGTATTCCAGAACTGCAACGATAAAATTGTGACGACAAAACCTCGGAGCTCAACTCCCCGGGACACTGCCACAACCCCTAAATGACAGGAGGCACCAAGAACAATGTTCTCGTCCCAAATCGATCGGAACGATTCCAAGATACCCGCGTGATCCTAAATTTTTTTAGTGAAATTTGAGAAGAGAAGAGTCAAAACTCTACGTCAGGATGCCTCACCAGAGCGATGAAGGGACTGGGGAGTAAAAAGAATTCCTAAACTCTCCGATATATAATTCCTAAATGACTCAAATTTTTTTTCTAGACTCGACTCGTCCGCTAGTTCGATCAAGCAATGGGGCTCCTAAGGTCGGGGAAGACTCTGATTACCAACTTGTAACACCCTCGATGCGGCTATATCTCCTACGTGTCGAAGCATGACTTAGAGGCATAACCGCATTGAAAGCAATGTCGCAAGTAAGGTAATCTTCACAACAACCCATGTAAATAGATAATAAGGGGAAAGGTACATAGTTGGCTTACACTCGCCACGTCACACAAAGTACATAAATAGCACTACAATCATCCAATACACTCATGGTCCGACTACAGTACCAAAATAAAAGATCAACCCCAACATGCGACACGGTCCCGATCGCCCCAACTGGGCACCACTACTGATCATCAGGGAAAGACACATAGTAACGGCGTGAGTCTTCGTCGAACTCCCACTTGAGCTCAAGCGCATCATCTGGAACGGAGTCATCGGGCCCTGCATCTGGTTTGGAAGTAATCTATGAGCCACAAGGACTCAGCAATCTCGCACCCTCGCGATCAAGACTATTTAAGCTTATAGGTAAGGTAAGGTAAATATGTGGAGCTGCAGCAAGCGACTAGAATATATGGTGGCTAACTTGTTCGCAAAAGAGAGCGAGAAGAGAAGGCAAAGCGCGAACGAAGAACTAGAGAACAACCTACGACAAACATTAATCTAACACCGTGTTCACTTCTCGGACTCCGCCGAGAAGAGACCACCACGGTAACACACACAGTTGATTCATTTTAATTAAGTTAAGGTTCAAGTTATCTACAACCGGACATTAACAAATTCCCATCTGCCCATAACCGCAGGCACGGCTTTCGAAAGTTCATATCCCTGCAGGGGAGTCCCAACTTAGCCCATGACAAGCTCTCACGGTCACCGAAGGATATACCTTCTCCCGAGACATTCTGATCAGACTCGGCATCCCGATTCTACAAGACACTTCGACAAGTTAAAACAAATCCAGCAACACCGCCCGAATTTGCCGACAAATCCCGATAGGAGTTGCACATATCTCGTTCTCAGGGCACACTCAGATGAGACTAGCTACGAGTAAAACCAAACCTCAAGTTGCCCCGAGGTGGCCCCGCAGGCAGCTCAGTCGGACCAACACTCAGAGGAGCACTGGCCCAGGGGGGTTTAAATAAGATGACCCTTGGTCTCCGAAAACCCAAGGGAAAAAGGCTTGGTGTCAAATGGTAAAACAAAGGTTGGGCATTGCTGGAAGAGTTTTATTCAAGGCGATTTGCCAACGGGTTCCCATTATTACCCAACCGCGTAAGGAACGCAAAATCCGGGAACATAACACCGATATGACGGAAAGTAGGGCGGCAAGAGTGGAACAAAACACTAGGCAAGAGGCCGAGCCTTCCACCCTTTACCAAGTATATAGATCCATTAAGATAACAAGGTAATATAGTGATATCCCAACAAGAAAATAATGTTCCAACAAGGAACGATCTCCAATCTTCACCTGCAACTAGCAACACTATAAGAGGGGCTGAGCAAAGCTGTAACATAGCCAATCAACGGTTTGCTAGGACATGGTGGGTTAGAGATTTGACATGGCAATTTGGGAGGCATGACAAGGAAGTGGTAGACATCGTAGCATAGGCATAGCAAAAGAGCGAGCATCTAGCAAAGCAAAGATAGTAGTGATTTTGAGGGTATGATCATCTTGCCTGCACAGTTGTCAGAGTTGACTGGATCCTTGAAAGCAAACTCAACAGGCTCCTCGTTAGCGAACTCGTCTCCTGGCTCTACCCAAACAAGACAAACAAGCAAAAGGGACACAATCAACCATGTGCAAAGCTCAAACAACATGATGCAAACATGGTATGCTATGCGGGATGCAAAATGTGATGCATATGCAAGATTTGACAAGGAATGAAAGAACCTGGCCTCAACTTGGAAATCCAGGAGTGCCACTGGAGAGGTGAGGTGATTTCGGTTGAAATTGATATAAAGAATACCGGAATCGGATGCACGGTTTGGAAATGGCAAGCAATTCAAATATGGCACCGGTCTGCGATAAACAGCAAGTAGCCATATGAATGCAACAAGTTAAATATACTACAGCACTCAAACATGGCAACAAAATACATGGCAGGGATCCACTCATGATGCTTGACAAAAGATGAACACTGAGCTACGGCCAATTCATCAATGAACAGGTTCAAACAAGCATGGCAAAAATGCAAACGATAACAGGTTTCAGACTTAGTGAAATTAACACAAGCCTGGAATTTCAGATCAGGTAGCACACTTTGGAGCAAGAAAACTATATGCTACAGGAACTTATCATGGAAAAGCAAGGCATGACATGAATCTACTCAAAGAGCTTAACAAAAGTCCCTTAGTGACCTTGAGCCAAAAGGGATCAGAAAATACAATTGCAAGCATGTGAACATGGTAAAAACATAATCAGCTCTCAGACTTGGTGAAAAACTAGAGCATGCAAATCTGTTAACGAGTAGGCATGTTCACGAGCTCGATGCACTCGCTAAAGAGCAAGGGATGACAAACTAAGCATACACCCATTAAGAATACACATTATATAAGCTAGACATGGCAAGAACAACAATATAGAATGCACGGATCAACTACAACATCCTCGGCAAAATCGCTAACAAGTAGACAATCTGCCCAGATTCACGAAATAGCAAAAGTAGAGCTCGATTGACTCAAGCTAGGCTGCTCCATAATTGCAAACAAAGAAATGGATGGATAGAGCACCACAATATTAACAAATCATCCTTACTAATCATCCTCAAAAGAGGCACGGATCACTTGGAAACAACATGAACATATGGCATATTGATAAAAACAGATCAAGGACTTAGTGGAATTTCAAAGTCCCTGAAATCAGCATTAATGAATGCACCACTTTGCAAGCTTGTGCTAGTCACCAAATATATCACAAAAATACATGGATAGCACCTCTGTAAATATGGCAAATCATATAACAAAACACATGTAAAGCCCAGGAGCATATCATGCACACAATAATCTTGGCAAAAATGACAACTAGCTATTTGGTGCAGCAGATCTGACAACTAACTCAAATAGCTCCCTTCCAACAGCATTTCGGGCATCAAGATGAGCTCAAATGAAAATGATGCAATGAGATGAAATGATGTACTCTCTGAGACGAACATTTTGATATGCTACACGCCCAAAACGGAGCTACGGTTGCGGAGTTATGATGCGTCAAACTTTGCCAAAAATACTGAAAACTGGGGACTTAGAGAAAAAATATACCCTTCGGATCTAGGGTTTACAGTTCACCGATCCAGATCCACTGTTCACCGATGAGATCCAAGGTCACCGGCGAGGACCTCTGTAACGCCCTGAGACCGATGTGCCAGGTGTCGTCCAGTTATTCGCTGACATTGTCTTGTCATTTGCTTGTGTGTTGCATTTCATCATGTCATCATGTGCATTGCATCATCATGTTTTAAAACTTGCATCCGTCCGGGTTCCCCCAGTTCCGTCTGTTGTCCGTTCTGAGCCCAACCACACTCGCACGCGTCCGCGGCATGTCCGAGATAGTATTTTATAAGTGGCCGGAAAATGTTCTCGGAATGGGATGAAAGTTGGCATGTGGTGTTGTTATGTTGTTAGTAGGTCGCCTGCCAAGTTTCATCGCATTCGGAGCTTGTTTGATAGCCCAACCGTGAAACTATAGCGGCATTATAGCCGGTCTAATGTCGGACGTTTTCGGTCACCGAAAACTGTTGCCGGCTCTCTCTCTCTCTCCCTTCTCTCCCGCAGCCCTCGGCCTTCTACACAGTCACAATCATCCCACCTAGGCCTACCTATCCCCCCCTCTCGATCGGATACATCGGTTGTGATTAGAGGATCCGAAACCCATCCTAACCCCCTGCCTCCGTGGCCTTTTGTCAGAATCCCTCTTTGCATAGTGCATCGAAACCCTTCGCAACCATGTCCGAAACTTCCCCGAATCCGAATCCGCACGGTCTTGACCAGTGGGTCCGGAACAATCCCGAGTTATCCTAAACATCTTCCATTCTTTGTTTAGACCACGCGAAGCCGTTCGATAAAAAATCTAGAGGCTCTAATCCCCTCTCTATTAGCCACCTACTATATATAGCGGGCAACCCCTAACAAAATCAGACCAAAACCCTAAATTTTAGGGCAATGTCCCATCCATTCCCCTGCCCGCCGCCACCTACCTACCTCTTCCTCGGGATCCCTCCCGATCTCTCTCCCAACCAACCGGCTGCCTCCCTCTCCCTCATTTTGTCTGCCCGACCAACCCACACACCTCGCCTGATCTTCCCTGGCTCGGCTGTGTGACCCTTCCGGGCCGCCCGAACCTGCTGGAGTCGTCGTCGCCGACAGAAAGCCAGCAGCGCCCAGATCCAGACCGTGCATTGCACTGCTCCCTGCATCTCTCTTTCTTCGTGCCTTCTTCCTCCCCTGCCTTAATCCTCCCTGTTCGTTTGCTTCCCTGCTAGGCAACAAGCGAGCCTCGACGCCCGTCCGCTAGAGCAGTGCCTCGCCTCGACCTCGGCGGTGACCATCTGTGCTGCGGCACAACGATAGGAGCTCCATTCCCCAACGCCATGGCTGCCCACGACCTGAACTCCTCCTTCACCCGCGCGTCGCCAAGGACCAGTGCAGGCCGCCTCCGCTCCTCCTCTCCTCGTTCGCATCGCCAGGATCGCGTCAAGTCCGCCACCATCTTCCTCTCTCGGGAACGATCTCGACACCTGCGTCCTGTGCTGCCTCCTCGAACGATCATGCGCGCCGTCACGCCCTCTGCCATGGAGCTCGCCTATCAGCAGGAGTTCCCGAGCTCCTCCGCCCTGCCGTACTCTGCCATGCTTGGCCTCGTCACCACGCCGCTCCCGCGACAACCAGCCCCACCAGCGGCACCCTTCCTTGTCGCCGCCGGCAAGCCCCTCGGGTGAGCCACGCCTCACTGCCCCATTGTCCTGCCTCACCGTCTGCTGTTCTCCCACTCTGAACCTCCTCCTTTTCTCATGTGTACAAGAAGCTGCGCCTCACCGGCCTTCCCAGCACGTCCGCCGCCGCAAGCTCCGTCGCCACTCCGCGCCAAGTCCCTCGCCTTGCCGCCCCTTCGCCCGTCGTCGGAGCTCTGTTCCAGTGCCGCGCCGCTCCTCTATTCTGTTCGAGCAGGAAACGAGCAGATCCGTTCGCATTGACCACGCCCTGCCTCCTAGTTGGTTCGTTCGCACCAAGGCCCAGCGCCAAGCCAGTCGGCCTCCAGATCCACCGAACTGGGCCGCCTCCATCGACAGGCGCCAAGGCCCAGCTCCTCTGCTTCGCTCGCAGCCCAGATGCCCAGCGCCTCCTCAAGCCCAATGTGAGCAGCCCAGTCCGCCCAGATTCAACCTGTTGACGTTTTTTTTCATGATCTGCGACTTTGTCTATTTATCCAAAGTTTGCTTGTTTACAGAAAACCCCTTGTGCTTCATGCATTTAATAACTTAAAAAAAGTGCATCGGTTTAAAATGATTTATATATGAAACTTGCTTAGATTTTCATCTAGTTTAATAATATGTCACTTTCACCCATGTTCAAAATGTTTAAAATGATGTTTGTTTAAATTTGCCCCTATGCCATGCTAAAATGACTTAATTCATAACTAAATTACGGTAACTCTGAATTTAATAAACTTTATATGTAAATGTGGTAGAATTTTGCCTAGTTTATCATGGTGTCATTTCTTTGCATGTTAAACAACTCAAAAATATTGTTTAGGGCAGAACATGACCTAACCTAATATATGCATATGGGGATTTACCGGATTCGTTATTTGTTATATCCGGCCCCATTTAAATTGTTTAGATGGTGTAGTTTTGTTATGCCTCACCTCTTGCCATGTTAATCAACATTTAATATTGTTGGGTACATAAATGAGATCGAACTAAATAACTTGTTGTGGTGTTTCGTCAATATGCAACTCGTTGCATGTTGAGCTCCACTTAATTTGTAGGATTGCTTGTGCACTTTGCCATGTCATGCCTCTTTAATCCAGACATGCATCATACTTGTTTGCGCATCGTGCCATGCTTATGTGATGTTTGTTTACTATGTTGTTCGCTTTCTTTCCAGTGTACTTCTTCTCGGTATCCGGTAATGTCGCGTTTGTGAGGATCCGTTCGTGTACGTCCGTTTGCCTTCTTCATGGACTCGTTCTTCTTCCTTGCGGGATCTCAGGCAAGATGACCATACCCTTGAAATCACTTCTATCTTTGCTTGCTAGTTGCTCGCTCTTTTGCTAGGCCTATGCTGCGATACCTACCACTTGCTTATCATGCCTCCCATATTGATAAGCCAAGCCTCTAACCCACCATGTCCAAGCAAACCGTTGTTTGGCTATGTTACCGCTTTGCTCCGCCCCTCTTATAGCGTTGTTAGTTGCAGGTGAAGATTGGAGTTTGTTCCATGTTGGAACATGGTTATTTTGTTGGGATATCACAATATCTCTTATTTAAATTAATGCATCTATATACTTGGTAAAGGGTGGAAGGCTCGGCCTTATGCCTGGTGTTTTGTTCCACTCTTGTCGCCCTAGTTTCCGTCATATCGGTGTTATGTTCCCGGATTTTGCGTTCCTTACGCGGTTGGGTTATAATGGGAACCCCTTGATAGTTCGCCTTGAATAAAACTCCTCCAGCAAGGCCCAACCTTGGTTTTACCATTTGCCACCTAGCCTTTTCCCTTAGGAGTCGCACATCCCGAGGGTCATCTTTATTTTTAAACCCCCGGGCCAGTGCTTGTCTAAGTGTTGGTCCAACCCAGAGCACCGTGCGGGGCCGTCCCTTTGCAACTTGGGTTACGTTGGCTCCCGTACGCTTAGCTTATCCGGTGTGCCCTGAGAACGAGATATGTGTAGCTCCTATCGGGATTTGTCAGCACAGCGGGTGGTCATGCTGGACTTGTTTTACCATTGTCGAGGATGCCTTTTAACCGGGATTCCGAGTCTGATTGGGTCTTCCCGCTAGAAGGAATATCCTTCGTTGACCGTGAGAGCTTGTGATGGGCTAAGTTGGGACACCCCTGCAGGGATTTAAACTTTCGAAAGCCGTGCCCGCGGTTATGGGCAGATGGGAATTTGTTAATGTCCGGTTGTAGAAAACCTGAAGTTGACCTTAATTAAAATGCATCAACCGCGTGTGTAACCGTGATGGTCTCTTTCCGGCGGAGTCCGGGAAGTGAACACGGTGTTGGAGTTATACTTGACGTAGGTTGTTCTAGGATCACTTCTTGATCATAGTTTCTCGATCGTTCTTTGCCTTCTCTTCTCGCTCTCTTTTGCGAACAGGTTAGCCACCATATATGCTAGTCGCTTGCTGCAGCTCCACATATTACCTTTTACCAGTCCTATAAGCTTAAATAGTCTTGATCGCGAGGGTGTGAGATTGCTGAGTCCCCGTGACTCACAGATACTTTCAAAACCAGATGCAGGTGCCGAGGATACCGTGCAGATGACGCAACCGAGCTCAAGGAGGAGCTCGTTGAAGATCTTGTCCTTTGTGTTGTTTCGTTCTAGTCGATCAGTAGTGGAGCCCGGTTGGGGTCGATCAGGGATCTTTGTAGCATTTGGGGTAGTCTTGTTTTATTTTGGTTCCGTAGTCGGACCCTGATTGTATATGGATGATGTAATGCTTTATTCATGTATTGTGTGAAGTGGCGAGTGTAAGCCAACTATGTATCTCTTTCCCTTATGTATTACATGGGTTGTGTGAAGATTACCTTATTTGCAACATTGCTTTCAATGCGGTTATGCCTCTAAGTCGTGCTTCGACACGTGGGAGATATAGCCGCATCGAGGGCGTTACAACCTCCTACTCCGGCGAGGAAGGGACGCCGCTCCGGCGTGGGGGAGCCGGATTCGGCGAGAGGGAGGACGGGGGCGGTGACGGCGGTCGTCGGGCGCGGCCGCGGCGCGGCGGGCGGTAGAGAAGAAGCCCGCCGAAGCGAGGCGGCAGCAGGCCGGCGAATGGATGGCGGCGGCGGTCCGGCGCCGGCGCTGGGAGAGGAGAAGCGGCGCGGGGCGCTCGGGCGACGGTTGGCGGCTGGGCCGTGGCGGCCCTCCTCGGGCCGAGCGGGCCGGCGGCGACACGTGGTGCGCAGCTAGTGGACCGGGGCGGCAGCGGGAAGCGTCCGGCCAGGTACGGACATGTCCGGCGCGGCGCAAGGCGATTTTTAGGGTTAGGGGGGAGAGAAGACCCGGGATTTTGGAGGGGGGTTCTTTAAATAGGCATAGGAGGAGCTAGGAGAGTCCAAATGAGGTGTGGTTTTCGGCCACGCGATCGTGATCGAACGCTCTAGATGATGGAGAGGGTTTTGGGCAAAATTGGAGGGGTGTTGGGATGCAACACACACGAGGCCTTCTCGGTCCCTTGGTTAACCGTTGGAGCATCAAACGAAATCCAAATGGTACGAAACTTGACAGGCGGTCTACCGGTAGTAAACCAAGGCCGCTTGGCAAGTCTCGGTCCAATCCGGAAATGTTTAACCCCCACACATGAAAAGAAGGTAGAAATGACCACCGGAGGAGATAGGAGCACCGGAATGCAAAATGGACAACGGGGAAAATGCTCGGATGCATGAGATGAACACGTATGTAAATGCAATGCACATGATGACATGATATGAGATGCATGACAACGACAACAACACATGGAGACAAAAACCCGAACCCAAGGAAATAAAATAACTTAGCGCCGGAAACGGCAAGAGTTGGAGTACATATTAGGTAAATCACATCCGGGGTGTTACAGCATTATAAGATGATCTCTCACTAAATTTCAAGGTACAAGTGTTCTCCCTGAGTATGCACCGTTGCGAAAGTTCGTCGTGCCGAGACACCACGTGATGATCGGGTGTGATAAGCTCTACGTTTACATACAACGGGTGCAAGCCAGTTTTGCACATGCAGAATACTCGGTTAAACTTGACGAGCCTAGCATATGCAGATATGGCCTCGGAACACTGGAGACCGAAAGGTCGAGCGTGAATCGTATAGAAGATATGATCAACATATTGATGTTCACCATTCGAAACGACTCCATCTCATGTGATGATCGGACATGGTTTAATTGATATGGATCACGTGATCACTTAGATGATTAGAGGGATGTCTATCTAAGTGGGAGTTCTTTAATAATTTGATTAACTGAACCTTAATTTAGCATGAACTTAGACTCTGATAGCATTTTTCATGTCTATGTTGTTGTAGATAGATGGCCTGTGCTATTGTTCCGTTGAATTTTAATGCGTTCCTTGAGAAAGCAAAGTTGAAAGATGATGGTTGCAATTACACAGACTGGGTCCATAACTTGAGGATTATCCTCATTGTCGCACAAAAGAATTACGTCCTAGAAGCACTGCTAAGTGCGAAACCTGCTACTGGAGAAACACCAGATGTTACGAACGTCTAGCAGGGCAAAGCTGATGACTACGCAATAGTTCAGTGTGCCATGCTTTATGGCTTAGAACTAGGACTTCAACTATGTTTTGAACGTCATGGAGCATACGAGATGTTCCAGGAGTTGAAGTTAATATTTCAAGAAAATGCCTAGATTGAGAGATATGAAGTCTCCAATAAGCTCTACAGCTGCAAGATGGAGGGGAATAGTTCTGTCAGTGAACATATACTCAGAGTGTCTGGGTACCATAACTACTTGACTCAACTGGGAGTTAATCTTCCTGTTGACAGTGTCATTAACAGAGTTCTTCAATCACTGCCACCAATCTACAAGAGCTTCGTGATGAACTATAACATGCAAGGGATGAATAAAACAATTCCCGAGCTCTTCGCAATGATAATGGTTGCGGAGGTAGAAATCAAGAAGGAGCATCAAGTGTTGATGGTTAACAAGACCACCAGTTTAAAAAAAAGGGTAAAGGTAAGAAGAAAGGGAACTTCAAGAATAACGGCAAACAAGTTGCTGCTCAAGAGAAGAAACCCAAGTCTGGATATAAGCTTGAGACTGAGTGCTTCTACTACAAACATACTAGTCACTGGAAGCGGAACTGCCCCATGTATTTGGCGGATAAGAAGGATGGCAAGGTGAACAAAGGTATATGTGATATACATGTTATTGATGTGTACCTTACTAATTCTCGCAGTAGTGCCTGGGTATTTGATACTGGTTCTGTTGCTAATATTTGCAACTTGAAACAGGGACTACAGATTAAGCGAAGATTGGCGAACGACCAGGTGACGATGTGCGTGGGAAATGGTTCCAAAGTCGATGTGATCGCACTCGGCAGGCTACCTCTACATCTACCTTCGGGATTAGTATGAGACCTGCATAATTGTTATCTGGATCTTGTTTGATGCGAGATGGTTATTCATTTAAATCAGAGAATAATGGTTGTTCTATTTATATGAGTAATATCTTTTATCATCATGCACCCTTAAAGAGTGGTCTATTCTTTTAGAATCTCGATAGTGGAGATACACATATTCATAGTATTGAAGCTAAAACATGCAGAGTTGATAATGATAGTGCAACTTATTTGTGGCACTACCGTTTAGGTCATATTGGTATAAAGTGCATTAAGAAACTCCATTCTGATGGACTTTTGGAATCACTTGATTATGGATCACTTGGTACTTGCGAACCGTGCCTCATGGGCAAGATGACTAAAACGCCTTTCTCTGGAACTATGGAGCGAGCAACAGATTTGTTGGAAATCATACATACTGATGTATGTGGTCCGATGAATATTGAGGCTCGCGGCGGGTATCGTTATTTTCTCACCTTCACAAATGATTTGAGCAGATATGGGTATATCTATTTGATGAAACATAAGGCTGAAACATTTGAAAAGTTCAAAGAATTTCAGAGTGAAGTGGAAAATCATTGTAACAAGAAAATAAAGTTTCTACGATCTGATCGTGGAGGAGAATATTTGAGTTACGAGTTTGGTCTTCATTTGAAACAATGCGAAATAGTTTCGCAACTCACGCCGCCCGAAACACCACAGCGTAATGGTGTGTCCGAATGTCGTAATCGTACTTTACTAGATATGGTGCGATCTACGGGAACACGAAGCGCAAACGAACATGAGCTTCTATACCGAATCCCCCGCTGGCCATCGGGGACCTAGTGGTAAGGCCATGATCCGCAGGGGAAGGGATCACTCATTCTTCTATTGGGGACAGGTGCACGAACGGGTGATGTACGGCCGACTAGCATCACTCTCCACCTTGCTGACCAGGATCCGGCAGACATTTTGGGTGATATCCCTGCGATAGTTGGTAACTTCGCATTTCCAGTTGATTTTGTTGTCGTGGAGATGTAGGATAAGAGCTTTCCTATTTTTTTGGGGGGAGACCTTTTCTAGCAACCACAGGGATGTCTCTTACTGATTTACCGCTATCATTTTGGGGTTATGCTTTAGAGACGGCTGCATTCACATTAAATAGGGCACCATCTAAATCCGTTGAGACAACCTCTTATGAACTATGGTTTGGCAAGAAACCAAAGTTATCGTTTATTAAAGTTTGGGGCTGCGATGCTTATGTGAAAAAGCTTCAACCTGATAAGCTCAAACCCAAATCGGAGAAATGTGTCTTCATAGGATACCCAAAAGAGACAGTTGGGTACACCTTCTATCACAGATCCGAAGGCAAGACTTCTGTTGCTAATAATGTATCCTTTCTAGAGAAGGAGTTTCTCTCGAAAGAAGTGAGTGGGAGGAAAGTAGAACTTGATGAGGTAACTGTACCTGCTCCCTTATTGGAAAGCAGTTCATCACAAAAACTGGTTTCTGTGACACCTACACCAATTAGTGAGGAAGCTAATGATGATGATCATGAAACTTCAGATCAAGTTACTACCGAACCTCGTAGGTTAACTAGAGTAAGATCCACACTAGAGTGGTACGGTAATCTTGTTCTGGAAGTCATGTTACTAGACCATGACGAACCTACAAACTATGAGGCAGCGATGATGAGCCTAGATTCCGCAAAATGGCTAGAGGCCATGAAATCAGAGATGGGATCCATGTATGAGAACAAAGTGTGCACTTCGGTTGACTTGCCCGATGATCGGCAAGCCATAGAGAATAAATGGTTTGTCATGAAGAAACAGACGCCGATGGTAATGTTACTATCTACAAAGCTCGACTTGTTGCGAAAGGTTTTCGACAAGTTCAAGGAGTTGACTACGATGAGACCTTCTCACCAGTAGCAATGCTTAAGTCCGTCCGAATCATGTTAGCTATTGCTGCATTTTTATGATTATGAAATTTGGCAAATGGATATAAAGACTGCATTCCTGAATGGATTTCTGGAAGAAGATTTGTATATGATGCAACTTGAAGGTTTTATCGATCCAAAGGGTGCTAACAAAGTGTGCCAGCTCCATCGATCCATTTATGGACTGGTGCAAGCCTCTCGGAGTTGGAATAAACATTTTGATAGTGTGATCAAAGCATATGGTTTTATATAGACTTTTGGAGAAGCATGTATTTACAAGAAAGTGAGTGGGAGCTCTGTAGCATTTCTAATATTATATGTGGATGACATATTGTTAATTGGAAATGATATAGAATTTCTGGATAGCTTAAAAGGATACTTGAATAAGAGTTTTTCAATGAAAGAGAAGCTGCTTACATATTGGGCATCAACATCTATAGAGATAGATCAAGACGCTTAATTGGACTTTCACAATGCACATACCTTGACAAAGTTTTGAAGAAGTTCAAAATGGATCAGGCAAAGAAAGGATTCTTTCCTGTGTTACAAGGTGTGAAGTTGAGTAAGACTCAATGCCCGACCACTGCAGAAAATAGAGAGAAAATGAAAGATGTTCCCTATGCTTCAGCCATAGACTCTATCATGTATGCAATGATGTGTACCATACCTGATGTGTGCCTTGCTATCAGTTTAGCAGGGAGGTACCAAAGTAATCCAGGAGTGGATCACTGGACAGCGGTCAAGAACATCCTAAAATACCTGAAAAGGACTAAGGATATGTTTCTCGTTTATGGAGGTGACAAAGAGCTCATCCTAAATGGTTACGTTAATGCAAGCTTTGACACTGATCCGGACGATTCTAAATCGCAAACTAGATAAGTCTTTATATTGAACGGTGGAGCTGTTAGTTGGAGCAGTTCTAAACAAAGCATCATGGTAGGATCTACGTGTGAAGAGGAGTACATTGCTTCTTCGGAAGCAGCAAATGATGGAGTCTGGATGAATGAGTTCATATCTAATCTAGGTGTCATACCTAGTGCATCGGTTCCAATGAAAATCTTTTGTGACAATACTGGTGCAATTGCCTTGGCAAAGGAATCCAGATTTCACAAGAGAAACAAGCACATCAAGAGACGCTTCTATTCCATCCGTGATCAAGTCCAGGTGGGAGACATATAGATTTGCAAGATACATACGGATCTAAATGTCGCAGACCCGTTGACTAATCCTCTCTCATGAGCAAAACATGATCAGCACCAAGACTCCATGGGTGTTAGAATCATTACTATGTAATCTAGATTATTGACTCTAGTGCAAGTGGGAGACTGAAGGAAATATGCCCTAGAGGCAATAATAAAGTTATTATTTATTTCCTTATATCATGATAAATGTTTATTATTCATGCTAGAATTGTATTAAGCAGAAACATGATACATGTGTGAGTACATAGACAAACAAATTGTCAGTAGTATGCCTCTACTTGACTAGCTCATTGATCAAAGATGGTTATGTTTCCTAACCATAGACATGAGTTATCATTTGATAAATGGGATCACATCATTAGGAGAATGATGTGATTGACCAGACCGATTTCGTCAGCTTAGCACTTGATCGTTTTAGTTTGCTACTATTGCTTTCTTCATGACTTACACATGTTCCTATGACTATGAGATTATGTAACTCACGATTACGGAAGGAACACTTTGTGTGCTACCAAACTCCACAATGTAACTGGGTGATTATAAAGGTGCTCTACAAGTGTCTCTGATGGTACTTGTTGAGTTGAGATAGATCAAGATTAGGATTTGTCACTCCGATTGTCAGAGAGGTATCTCTGGGCCCACTCGGTAATACACATCACTATAAGCCTTGCAAGAATTGTAACTAATGAGTTAGTTGCGATATGATGCATTATAGAATGAGTAAAGAGACTTGCCAGTAAGGAGATTGAACTAGGTATTGAGATACCGACGATCGAATCTCGGACAAGTAACATACCGATGACAAAGGGAACAACGTATGATGTTATGCGGTTTGACTGATAAAGATCTTTGTAGAATATGTGGGATCCAATATGAACATCTAGGTTCCGCTATTAGTTATTGACTGGAGATGTGTCTCGGTCATGTATAAATAGTTCTCGAACCCGTAGGGTCCACACGCTTAAAGTTCGGTGATGATCGGTATTATGAGTTTTTGTGTTTTGATGTACCGAAGGTAGTTCAGAGTCCCGGATATGATCACAGACATGACGAGGAGTCTCCAAATGGTCGAGACGTAAAGATCAATATATTGGACGACTATATTCAGACACCGGAAGTGTTCCGGGTGATTTCGGAGAAAACCGGAGTGCCGGAGAGTTACCGGAACCCCCCCGGAGAAATAATGGGCCTTACGGGCCATAGTGGAGAGAGAGGGCTGGCCTAGGGCAGGCCGCACGCCCCTCCCCCTCTGGTCTGAATTGCACTAGGAGAGGGGGGCGCACCCCCCCTTTCCTTGTCCCTCTCCCCCTTCCTTTCCCCCTCCTGGTAGGAGTAGGACTCTTTCCTACTCCTACTAGGAGGAGGACTCCTCCTGGCACGCCATAGATGGCCCGATGGCCTCCCCCCTTGCTCCTTTATATACAGGGGCAGGGGGGCACCTCTAGACACACAAGTTGATCATTGATCCCTTAGCCGTGTGCGGTGCCCCCCTCCACCATAATCCAGCTCGATCATATCGTAGCGGTGCTTAGGCGAAGCCCTGCGTCAGTAGCAACATCATCACCGTCAACACACCGTCATGCTGACGGAACTCTCCCATGAAGCTCTGCTGGATCAGAGTTTGTGGGACGTCATCGAGCCAAACGTGTGCTGAACTCAGAGGTGCCGTGCGTCCGGTACTTGGATCGGTCGGATCGTGAAGACGTTCGACTACATCAACCGCGTTCTCATAACGCTTCCGCTTACGTTCTACGAGGGTACGTGGATGATACTCTTCCCTCTCATTGCTATGCATCACCATGATCTTGCGTGTGCGTAGGAAATGTTTTGAAATTACTACGTTCCCCAACAGGTTGTATTGGCCCATGGCGCTCAACGATGCCGCCGAGCTCGTGAGGTCCTGCGAGGCATGTCAGTTCCATGCCAAACCAATCCACCATCCTGCTCAGGGCCTCTAAACCATGCCTCTCTCATGGACGATCACGGTTTGGGGGCTGGATGTCTTGGGTCCCTTCCCCCGAGCAACCGGAGGCTACCTCTACCTCTACGTTGCCGTCGACAAGTTCACCAAATGGGCGGAGGTGGAGCCCATGTGCACCATCCCAGCTGGGTCGGGCGTCAAATTCATCAAGGGCCTCGTGAGCCTCTTTGGGATCCCCAACCATATCATCACCAACAATGGCTCTCAGTTCACGAGCAACCTTTTCAAAACGTATTGTGCTAACCTTGGAACGCAGATATGCTATGCTTCGGTGGTGCGCCGACGGAGCAATGGCCAGGCCGAGCACGCCAACACGGAGGTCCTGAGGGGCCTCAAGGCAAGGAGCTTCAAGAAGAAACTCGAGGCCTATGGCAGGGGTTGGCCCGACGAGCTCCAGCCGTGTTGTGGTCCATCCGCACCACCGCGACCAAGCCCATGGGAGAGACCCCGTTCTTCCTCGTCAAGCATCGCTCCCCGTCGGTCCTGGCGTTTGACGAGGCACACCAAGATGCCTCGCGGGGGATGGACCTCGTGCTGGGGGAGGAGCGCCGCCACCAAGCCTCGCTCCATGTTGCGAGGTACCAACAGGCGCTGCGGCGGTACCACTGCTGTAGCGTTCACTTCAAGAACCTCGAGGTGGGCGACCTCGTCCTGAGGCGGGTGCTCTCCAGGGAGAGGCTTCACAAGATCTCACCCATGTGGGAGGGCCCATTCAGGGTCACCGTGTCTCCAGGCCTGGCGTCTCGGGCCTCGAAACGCAGGAGGGGGTCACCATCCAGAACGGCTGTTACATCCAGCATCTCCGGAAGTTCTGTCCGGTCAAGGTCTCCGCTCGTGACACTCTGATGTAATAATGAGTTGGGGCTGTACACGCCCCTTAGTCTCCTGAGTGCCGCCCCTGGGCCTCACGGGCGGCTCCCACCTGCATCCTTGTAGAGGCCCAATGCTTCGCGTTGGTGGGAAGACAAGAAGACTATTATAGGTGCCGGACGCGGCTGTTCTTTTGCTCGTTTTCTGTAGCTGGTTTGCAACTTCATGAATGAAATTTGAAGTTTTCGCTTCTCCTTTTTGAGAGGGTTGGGAAATTTTACTCCTTGCATAGTTTTCTCTTCTAGGTCTTGCCTCAAGAGGAGTGGCAGTTGCCCGTCGCTCTTCCTCGTGCGTCTCGTGCGTGGGGGCTGGGCATGGTGTGCGCTTGAGCCCGCCCGCGAACACACCTCACCAGAGCCTCAATGTCCTGGCCTTTGGCATCTTTATCCTCGCGCGGCACTCTTGAACGAGCACACAAGCACAAATGCCTCATTTTGAGTCCGTGCCTGCGGGCATCGCGACATAACATGCCAGCGGGGGCCGGCCCACGCTAGGGGGCTCGCATAGGGTGTGACATCTATGGAGGATTCCTAATCTTGCAGCCACAGGGTGCCTCCCAAGGCTCGGCGACCTCCGAATCCTCAAGAATGAGGGGCGTGCAGGAAATCCGAGTCCTGGAGAGGCACGCCCCCACGCCAAGGAAGTCTACCAGAAGCATACTAAGCTACTTCACCCCCGTCATGATCAACAGCAACATGGATATCGCGATACAATATAAAAACGATAACGGCGCAGGAGCCATAGTTCATTACATGCCCCGACAAGGCATTCTACTTTTTTCAAATGGAGGGGAAAGAAAGAAACAAAAGCAAACCACATGACTACAATGGCTCTTGAGGCCCGGAGCCAGCGATGCCTGAGCTAAGTAGAGCCCTATTCTTGCTTCACCGGGGCGCGGCGACGACGCGGCTCTTCACTATCGCCAGTCCGAGCCTGGTGGTGCGGAGGCTCACTGTGGTCGCCGTTGCTTGTGCTCTCCCCGGAGGAGGAGCCACCACTACTGGAGGCGGCGCTACCGTTGCCAAGGGCAAGCTCACAGCCAGCGATGGTGCCGCCCCTCCTGCTATCTCCATGGTCGTTGTTGCTCTCCGGGCAGCACCCCAGGCGCCGGCCGTATTCCCCGAAGACCCTTGTCGGTGTAAAAACAGCCCGATCACGGGTAGGGGGTCCCAAACTATGCATCTGAGGATGAAGGGTAACAAGGGACAAGTGTGACCCAATGTTTACCCAGGTTCGGGCCCTCCTGATGGAGGTAAAACCCTACGTCCTGCTTGATTGTATTTGAAATATGTGGGTTACAAGAGTTGATCTACCTCGAGATCGTAATCGCTAAACCCTGGCTGTCTAGCCTATGTGATTTTGATAGCCTCTACGGACTTAAACCCTCCGGTTCATATACACACCGGAGGGCCTAGGCTTTGTACAAAGTCGGTTTGTGGGGGAAGGAAATAACATATCCAGACACCAATCTTGCCATCCACGCATAGGGGAGTCCTACCCGGACACGATGGAAATTCTTCTGCTTGTATCTTCACGGCCCATCAGTCGGCCCATATCAAATAGCCCGAACACCCGAGCCCCTGAACTAGTCTTCGATGATGATGTGTTCGGCACACAGATTGTCTTCGGCATTGCAAGGCGGGTTCTTTCTCCTGAAGACTTTAAAACAACTCCCTGAACAAAGGAACTGTATTGGGCTTTGTATAATTGACACAACCCTTAGCCACAAAGGCAAGATATCCAAATAAAACAGTGTCTTTTTACTGAAAACTTTTTCAGCGAAATGTCACATCTGGCCCTTTAACATTTTGAACTATTTTCATGCCTCGCGCTTCGCATTTTGAAGCATGGCCTCCATCGCCACGTCTTGTCAAAACAGAGATCGTGCCTGCCCATTGCGGGATCCTCATCAATACGGTTTTGGGTAATCAAACCATGCCATTCGCACGATCTCTTTAGGAACAGGCAAGTTTTAAGGCTTGAGAGGGGGGGCGTTTGGTATTTCACCGCCTATAAAAGGGTAAACTTTCCTCCTTTTCCCCCACTCCTTTCTCCTAGCTCCTTCCTTCCCTTCCTCTGAGATCTAGCGCCCAAAGTCTCAATCTTTCCCATCGCCACTAACCTCCCCATCCATGTCTGGATCTGGTTCCAAAGGCAAGTGGGAGGCCTCCACCATCACCAAGAAGGACGTCAAGGAGCTCCGAAGTGCGGGCTACCTTTCCACGGAGATCGCGCATAGGCTTCCTGCCAAAGATCTGGTGATCCCCACTCTGAAACCCAGCGAGAGGGTCGTATTCATCCCCCACTTCCACTGAGGGCTAGGGTTTCCCCTCCACCCCTTTGTCCGAAGTCTCATGCTCTACTATGGGTTAGTTTTCCATGATCTAGCCCCAAGCTCCTTCCTCCACATATCAGCGTTTATCGTCGTGTGCGAGTCTCTTCTCCGTATCCCTCCACACTTCAGCCCGTGGCTCAAGGTTTTCCATCAGAAGCCGAAGGTGGTCGACGGTCAGCATGCGGACTACGGCGGGGCCATGGTAAGCAAGCTCCCTAATGCCGTCTTCCCAAAGGGGACTTTCATGGAGACAATCAAGGTGTGGCAGCAGGAGTGGTTTTACATCACCGAACCCCGCGGTGCCAAGTGGGCGCCACACCTAACTTCAGATCCGGACCCCCTAGGAGACTCACCTCGTGGTCTGCCAAGGGCCTTAACTGGGGCGCACAACCGGAGGTGATGATGCTGCAAAAGCGCATCACCAATGTGTTGGGCAAAAATACTGGTCTGACAAACGTGATCGAGGTGATGCTCTTCCGCCGTGTCCTTCCCTGCCAACTCCAGGCCTCCCCCATGTGGGAGTTCAATCCGGAAGAGCCTCGGTCCTTGAAGCGCTTCTTCGGCACCATGCACAAAGACATATGGAAGCAGTTTCTTAATGCCCAAAAGAGTTGGTCGATGAAGACCAAAGGCATCGGACTCGACAGCGAGAACCCGGCCTCGGCGGTAAGCACAACCTCTCCGAAGACTTATTTGGCTAAGCACAGGGCTTGACTGCAAAGGCGGAACGGATCAACTGTCTGGTGCCGCTGCCGGAGAACCCGGCCACCTCCCAACTAATGTAGATGCTAGTACCGGCGTCGTACCAAGCACAAGAAAAGAAGGCCCAGAAGAAGCAGGGCAATGAGGCCAAGGGCGGCCCTTGCCACAAGGGTCCTTTGGACGCAATGTCTGGAGAGACCGAGGCCCTCTCATCCCACGAGGGAGATGAGGAAGAAGAATAAGAAGAGGAGGAGGATGAAAGTAACTCCCCTCGTAAGGGGAGGAAGAAGAAGAGGGCGACCTCAGAAGACCTGAAGGGGGAGGCGCCCAAAAGGGGGAAGGTGATCCTCCAGGACAGTTCAGAATCAGACGCCGAACTGGTACCCAAAAGGCAGAACTACCATGGTGTTGTTTTTGTGCAGAAATACATGTTCTCGGAATGGAACGAAACTTTTTGAGGATTTTTTATACCAATAATAAGAATTTCTAGAGCCAAGACCCACCGGAGAGGGGCCCCTGGGTGGGCACAGACCACCAGGGCACGCCCCTCCTCTCTTGGCGCGCGCAGGTGGGTTGTATCCATGTGGTGGCCCCACTGATGACCCCCTGATACTATAAATTCACATATTTCCAGAAAAAAATCAGGGAGAAATAATTATCGCGATCCATGAGACGAAGTCGCCACCAAGCCATGTTCTTCCTCGGGAGGGCAGATCTGGAGTCCGTTTTGGGCTCGGGAGAGGGGGATCTTCAATCTTCATCATAACCAACCTATCTCCATCGCCAATTCCACGATGCTCCCCACCAGGAGTGAGTAATTCCTTCATAGGATCGCTGGTGGGTGAGGAGTTGGATGAGATTCATCATGCAATTGACTTAGTTTTGTTAGGGCCTGATCCCTAGTATCCACTATGTTCTTGGATTGATGTTGCTATGACTTTGCCATGCTTAATGCTTGTCACTTTGGGCCCGGGTGCCATGATTTCAGATCTGAACCGTTTATGAATTAATCATTATATCTATGTTTTAGATCCGATCTTGCAAGTTATAGTCACCTACTATGGTTATGATCCGGCAACCCTAGAGTGATAACAATTGGGCCCACTCCCGATGATGACCGTAGTTTGAGGACTTCATGTATTCACTATGTGTTAAAGCTTTGTTCCGGTTCTCTATTAGAAGGAGGCCTTAATATCCCTTAGTTTCCAATATGGACCCCGCTGCCACGGGAGGGTAGGACAAAAGATGTCATGCAAGTTCTTTTAATAAAGCATGTATGACTATTTACGGAATACATGCCTACATTATACCGATGAACTAGAGCTAGTGCCATATCCCCCTAGGTTATAACTGTCTCATGATGAATATCATCCAACAAGTCACTGATCCAATGCCTACAAATGTATCCTTATTGATCTTGTTGCGTTACTATTGCTATCATCACTGTTACCGTTGCTATTGTCACTACTATCAAACTACATTTCTACTTATCATATTGCTGCAGATAATTAATCTCTAGGTGTGGTTGAATTAACAACTCAGTTGCTAATACCTTCAAATATTCTTTGGCTCCCCTTGTGTCGAATATATAAATTTGGGTTGAATACTCTACCCTCGAAAACTATTGCGATCCCCTATACTTGTGGGTTATCAAGACCTTTTTCTGGCTCCGTTGCCAGGGAGCATAGCTATATTTGTTGAGTTACTTTGGATTATTATCATATTATCACTATGAAGAATCTGAAGGATCCAAATACTAAGATATTTCCCTCAAGGACGAGGGGAGGTAAGGAACTTCCATCCAGTTCTGCTTTAGATTCACCTTCTATTATGAGTAAACTTGCAACACCACCACATGCTATTAATTCTGATATGTCGCAAGTTATTGATGATGCTACTTCTACCATGAATGATGCTTATGATGATGCTAATACCTTGCTTGACAATGATGATGTGCCACTTGGTGAATTTCTTGATAAACAAATTGCTAGAGTTATACAACATGATGTTGTTGAATCTGATGATGAGCTTGAAACTGAATCTCCTGAAACACCTTCTAGAACTAGCCTTCCTAGATATGAATTGCCTAAGTTACCGGAAGGTTATGTTATGAGTGAAGAAGCAACTAGAGATATTCTCGCTTGCAATGATAAAGATGATCTAGAGAAATTACTATACAAGTATAAAGAAAAATCTTTGAATGCTAGAATGAAATGTGATCCTAAGTTTGCTACTTCACCTATCTGTATTGCTGATAAGGATTATGAATTCTCTGTTGACCCAGAGTTAACTGGTTGAATCTGATCCTTTCCATGGTTATGAAACTGAAACTGTTCTGGCACATCTTACTAAGTTGAATGACATAACTCATTAATACTTTATCCACAAATTATTTCATTTTTACACATGATGGTACAATACTCTTGCTCCTGGTTGTGTGCGTAGTCCCCAGTATATGGTTTATTACTTCTCTAGAAAAAAATTCCTGCTCATATGAAACAAGCTGCCTTACAAGAAATATTTAACTTTGTGCAAACTAAAGAAGAGAGTATCCCACAAGCTTGGGGGAGGCTTTTCCAGTTGCTCAATGCTTTGCCTGATCATCCTCTTAAGAAAAATGAAATACTTGATATCTTCTATAATGTACTAACCGATGCTTCTAGGTAGTTCCTAGATAGTTCTGCTGATTGTGCTTTCAGGGAACGAACTATTGCTCAAGCTGAAGAACTATTGAATAACATATTGAAAAATTATGATGATTGGACTATTCCTGAACCACCGCCTAAACCTACTCTGAAGAAGAGGGGTATATTATATCTCAGTCCCGAAGATATGCAATAGGCAAAGAAATCTATGAAGGAAAAAGGTATTAAAGCTGAGGATGTTAAAAGTTTACCTCCTATTGAAGAAATACATGGGCTTAATACACCACCAATGCATAAGGTGGTAGATGTAAATTATCTTATGAAGTTTAATGAAAATGATAATCCTCACAATATGCATCCTAGTAAATGCCTCTATGAGTTTGAAAACTACATTAGAAAACAAGACCACTTCAATGCAAATGTTATGAAACAATTGAAATATAATTCTGATATGATTGCTCGCTTGAGTGACTTGTTATTTAGAATATCAAATGATGTTAGAGGTGTTGGAAAACATGTTACTATGGTTCAAAGTCAATTAGAACAAGTTGCTAAATCTCAAAGAGAATTGCTTGATGAAATGAATCATAATATGCATGACTTTGTTGTTAGAGAAGCAACTAGAGGAGGTAAAATGACTCAGGAACCACTTATCCTGAGGGACACCCTAAAAGAATTGAACAAGATTCACAAAGATCCAACACTAGTGCACGTAACCTTCCAAGAAGAAAAAGAAAAAAGAAAAAAGATAGGACATTACACACTCCTAGTGAACCTGAAATAGAAAAGCCTCCTAATAATGAAAATGAAACTTCAACCACTGATGCTAAAACCCAATCTGGTAATGAAAACTCACCTAATGATAATGAAAAAGATAATGATGAGGTTCATGAAAACTCTCAACCAACAAACGATAAAGAACCAGATAATGTTATTGAGATAGAACCACCTATTGATCTTGTTAACCCACCAGCTAAAAATAAAAGATATGACAAAAGATACGTCATTGCTAGAAAACATGGTAAAGAAAGAGAACCGTGGGTTCAAAACCTATGCCTTTCCACCCAAGTCAACTAAAAAGAATAATGATGAAGAATTTGAATGCTTTGCTGAAATGCTGAGGGCAGTCTTTTTGCGTACTTGCTTGACTAATATCTTGAAAGTGCCTCCTTATGCAAAGTATATGAAAGAAATCATCACAAATAAGAGAAAAATAGCAGAAGGTGAAATCTCCACTATGCTTGCTAATTATACTTTTAAAGATGGAGTACCTAAAAAACATGGAGATCCAGGAATACCAACTATACCTTGCTCTATCAAAAAGAATTATGTGAAAATGCTTTGTGTGATTTAGGAGCTGGTGTTAGTGTTATGCCTTTCTCTTTATATAAAAGACTTGACTTGAATAAACTCACACTACTGAAATATCTTTGCAAATGGCTAACAAAGCAACTGCCATACATGTCGGTATCTATGAGGATGTGCCCATTGTTGTTGCTAATGTTACTATTTTGACTGACTTTGTTATACTTGAGATGCCCGAGGACGACAACATGTCGATTATCCTTGGTAGACCCTTCTTGAATACTGCAGGGGTTGTTATTGATTTAAATAAAAGCTAGATCACTTTTCATATTAATGGTAATGAGCATACGGTGCACTTTCCGAAGAAACAGTTCCAAGTGAATGGTATTAATGTTATTGAAAAATCTTCGGCAATCACTATTGGAAGTTTTCAAATACCTCAACCTACTGTCAAAAAGAAATATGAAATGCTTATTGTTGGGGAAATGCATATCCCCATAGAGGTAACCTAGTGATTTACGAAAGTTCTTTGGTTTCATGCTAATCGAAAGTGGTTGTTAATAAGACTTGATCAACGTTATTAATGAATCATTTTTGAACGGTAAGAAGTTGATGAATTTAGTAAGCACTGCTTTTTGTCCCTACCTTTTTTTCTACTTCTTATTAGTTAAATAAAATAAAATGCCATGTTTTGTCTGTTTTCTGAATTTTCCGTGCAATAAAAAAATGACCCAAAAATAAAAGTTCTTGGAAAGCCCTGAAAATTTTATATGTTTTTTCCTAAATATTTAAGATTTTTTGGTGCAAAAATAACCAGAGGGGGTGCACCAGGTGGGAACAACCCACCTGGGCGGGCCAGCACCCCTAGCGCGCCCTAGGGGGTTGTGGTCCCCACGTGGGCCCCCTCACTTATCTCTTCATCCCACATTGTCACCTACCTCTAGAAAAAAATCACTCTCCCTCTCTCTCCCTAGTTCTTGGTCATTTTTCTGCCAATTTCGATCTCTTTGCTCGAAGCTCCATTTCTGAAACTGCTTGGGAGATTGTTGCTTGGTATGTGACTCCACCGTTTGTCCAATTAGTTTTTGTTTTAGTGAATTATACTTTCAATAATTGGCTACTCTTGGTGCTGCTGTAGATGTGCTTGCATGTTGAATTCTTAGTGTTCTAAGTTGATTGAATGCTTGTTATGGCCTCTATGTATCCCTATGAGTAGTTGCTATCAATCTTACAAAATTTTGTTGACAAATTTTTGTCACTCCAAAATTTATATTTCCAGAAAATTGTACGCGGACATGATAAACCTATTTGGAAGGAGTTCTTCGAGGAGACGATCCTCGGGGGCATCCTCTAGTGATAGTTCTGCCCGCCGGTCTTACGTTGAACCAAGTGAAAGTTCCACGCGAGTTGCAGCCACCAAAACATGCTTATGGCCTTGCGATGAGTATATGATGCATGTGGGCATCGAAGAGGAATTTGAGCAATATGAGCATAATTCCGGTCTCGGTCCTTACCTATCAGAAAAGTGTGCACAACACCATCTTCTCACTGAATCGTTTGTCAAAGGATTTAAATATTTTCCACGTGAGTCTAGGGTGTCTTTATGCTTTATGATGAGCCATTTACTATTCCACTAGAAAATTTTGATTACCATTGCAAACTTCCATTTTGGGATTCGCTTGATGAGCCAGCAAAGGCTAAGTATGAGACCTTCATGACTAGCCTTTGCTATGGTGAAAATAGGGGAGTAAGGCAAGGAAGAATAAAGAGCATTCACTTTCCCGCAATTTAGTACCTTGCATTATTTAACAGGAAATGCATAGTAGGCAAGCAAGACTGTAGCATACTTTGTTCGCCAGACTTGAGCCTCATTCACACCGCTCTCACTGGTGAAAGGAATTATAACCTTGGAGCGATTGTTGCACGAGACTTCAGCATAACGCCAAAAGTGGCTGGTTCTATGGTGGAATTTATGCCACACATTTAGCACGAGGACTTGGTGTTTCGCCGTTGCCCTTTGATCCTATCCTTCCCACTCGGTATTTAGATTTCGATGCTTTAAAAGAGCATAAGATTCTCTTGGGAAGGGCTAATAACTTCACTTACACTTTGTTGTTTAACCAATCACATGTTGTGGACACATATTTGCCCCACCCGCTCTCTTTTACTATCACATCAAGGAAAGATATTTTGTTCTTGAGAGCGAGCCCGAGCTCACAACGCAGTAGTGTCGGCGGCACGACGTGCTGAGGCCTCCACACTAAGGGCATCTGTGAGCTACCATGCCGTCTACTACGCTCCAGGCAACTGATTCACTACCAAGTTAGGCCAAAAGCCTAAGCTTGGGGGAGTACGTGTTCTCACCGACTTTATATTCATGTTCACATATCATTCCATTTGTCGGTGTTCACACTTTTTCATTGTATCATCCATGCTATTTTAGTGTGTTTCTGTGAAATGTTTTTCTTTTATTCGAGTTGTACCGAGGAGAAGACAACAATGAAAATGTTGAGTGGATCTCATATGAATAACTGTTGAACTAATAAGAGCCCATTTTACCTTGTCTTCTCCTGCCGAATATTTTTTTTGTAGATTCCAGCTTAGTCCATGGCACTCTTGCACTATTATTATTTTCGTATCATTCAGTCGTGCAAGTGAAAGGCAATAATGACTACATTCTATGAACTGGCCATGGCAAAGAGAAACTGGTATGAACTCGACTTGTCCTGTCTGTGTAAATATGTTTAACCTAGTGCCCATGCTTCAGCCCATTATGATTAAGCATGTTTGCAATGACAATTAGAGATTATATTTTTTCATGCCATGCATAAGTAGCTGGGAGTTAATAATGATTTATCTTGGATATCAACATAGCGTTAAAATGATTGTGATGTAGTATGATGATATGGTATCCTCCTCTAATTGTTCGAGTGGCTTGACTTGGTATATGTTCATGCATGTAGTTGAATGAAAACCAACATAGCCTCTCTAATGTTTATGTTCATGGTGTTCATATCCTAGTCATGCTAGTGTCCAATGTTACTTATGCATAATGCCTGGTCATGATTGCTATTGCTCTCTAGCTGGCCGCTTCCCAACCTTAAAATTGCTAGCCTTAGCCTATACTAAGTGGGGATTCTGCATGTACATCAAAAACCTTGAACCCAAATTTATTCCAGATGAGTCCACCATACCTACCTATATGCGGTATTACCCTGCCGTCCTAAGTAAATTTGCATGTGCCACCTCTAAAAACTTCTAAAAAATATATCCGTTTTGTGTTCCTGGATCATTCATGGAACGATAGGTGGTGGTCGATATCTTCCATGCTAAGCATGTTATCCTCAGGTTGAGTGTTTATTCACTCTCCATCGCACGAGGAAATGGGCGGTAATAGGGATGCCTAGTCCCAAACTGAAAAATACAAAAAGAGTTCATCTCTTACATAATCAAACAAAAATTCCCAATGGAGCCAAAACCTTTACTTTCCGCTTGGGAACCACCACTAGCATGCTTAGCATGGAAGATGTCGATAACTGATGGTCGTGAAGTGAATAAGAAGGGTGCATGTCTCAAAATATCATTTATCTCCGTTTTAAAAATTGAGCTCTGGCACCTCTGCAAATCACTGCTTCCCTCTGCGAAGGGGCTTTCTATTTACTTTTATGTTGTGTCATCACCTTCTAGAAACAAGCGCCAGAAACTGAGTGGAGCACAGTGGTCATGATTTATGCATTGTGTATAGCTAATGTTGGGTGCATCATGACTGGATCTTTTCTACCATGGATTACTATGTTTAGTCGCTGCTTGAACTTCGGAGGTGCTCTGCATTTATGTTTTGCGGTCGCACAAAGGTCTAGCGAGATACCATTATTGTCATATTATATCATGCTTGTTTTGACAACGTGTTGCTGTTTGAGATATCTTATTATTGCTCGCTAGCTAATTATGTCATATATATGAATCATTATAATCTTTAAGAGTTATTGTTGACATGGTTAGTTATAATGTTGAATGAAAACCTGGGTACTGTTTAAGCTTATTCATGCACACAAGAGCAAAAGAGTTCATAAAAGTTTTTCTTTCTCACTTTCAGTTTATCAACTGAATTGCTTGAGGACAAGCAAAGGTTTAAGCTTGGGGGAGTTGATACGTCTCCAACATATCTACTTTTTCTCACCCTTTTCCTCTTTTTTGGACTCTAATTTGCATGATTTGAATGAAACTAACCCCGGACTGACGCTGTTTTCAATAGAACTACCATGGTGTTGTTTTTGTGTAGAAATAAAAGTTCTCAGAATGGAACAAAACTTTTTGAGGATTTTTATAGCAATAATAAGAATTTCTGGAGCCAAGACCCACCAGAGTGGGCCCCTGGGTGGGCACAACCCACCAAGTCGCGCACCCCCTTTCCTGGCCCCGCTGATGACCCCCTAATACTATAAATTCACATATTCCAGAAAAAATCAGGGAGAAAGAATTATCGCGATCCACGAGACGGAGCTGCCGCCAAGCCCTATTCTTCCTTGGGAGGGCAGATCTGGAGTCCGTTTGGGGCTCCGTAGAGGGGGATTTTCGATCTTCGTCATCACAAACCTATCTCCATTGCCAATTCCATGATGCTCCCCATCGGGAGTGAGTACTTCCTTCGTAGGCTCGCTGGTCGGTGAGGAGTTGGATGAGATTCATCATGTAATCGAGTTAGTTTTGTTAGGGCCTGATCCCTAATATCCACTATGTTGTTAGTGATTGATGTTGCTATGACTTTGCCATGCTTAATGCTAGTCACTTTGGGCCCGGGTGCCGTGATTTCCGATTTGAACCATTTATGAATTCATCATTATATCCATGTTTTAGATCCGATCTTGCAAGTTATAGTCACCTACCACGGTTATGATCTGGCAACCCTGGAGTGACAATAACCGGGCCAACTCCTGGTGATGACCATAGTTTGAGGAGTTCATATATTCACTATATGTTAGTGCTTTGTTCTGGTTCTCTATTAAAAGGAGGCCTTAATATCCCTTAGTTTCCAATATGGACCCCACTGCCACGGGAGGGTAGGAAAAAAGATGTCATGCAAGTTCTTTTAATAAAGCATGTATGACTATTTACGGAATACATGCCTACATTATATCGATGAACTAGAGCTACTGCCGTATCGCCCTAGGTTATAACTGTCTCCTGGTGAATATCATCCCACAAGTCACCGATCCAATGCCTATGAATTTATCCTTATTAATCTTGGTGCGTTACTATTACTATCATCATTGTTACCGTTACTACTGTGACTACTATCAAAACTATCAAACTGCTTTGCTACTGATCATATTGCTGCAGATAATTAATCTCCAGGTGTGGTTGAATTGACAACTCAGATGCTAATACCTTCGAATATTCTTTGGCTCCCCTTGTGTCGAATCTGTAAATTTGGGTTGAATACTCTACCCTCAAAAACTGTTGCGATCCCCTATACTGGTGGGTTATTAGTTAATACCTCGGTTGCCGAAGACATAGGGGAGGCAACCCCTATGACAACTAACGGTGGGGACCCCCATCAATCCGGGCCCCAGCTGGACCTTATTTCGGAGACCCATATGGCTCTGGGATTAGGCGAACAACCCCCTATGAAGGAGGGGGAGGAGCATCAGCTCCAGCGGCGACCTCCACTAATCCGGAGGCACCGAACGATCTAGAGGAAGCACTGCAAGGTGCTTCCGTCATAGAGGAGCACGACACCATGATGGGTGTGGTGGTGGAGAAGGTTTAGTATGCCAACAGTAGACTGAATGAAGCTTTACCAGCCTACTGACAGGCTTCGAGGTATGCAAGTAATGCTCTAAAGGCTTTTCCATATATAGAGGAATATACCTATATACAAATAGTAGCCCCTAAGGCTTTGTCCGGTGTAAAAGAGACCGGACAAAGGATCCACATAGGATTCCGGAAACCTAACATACCTATCTGTTTGTAACAGGCTTCCCTGTTGGCAGCAACCGCCTAGGCCGCAGAGGTTTCCGAACTCAACCGGAAGCTTAAGGTGGCCGATGAAGAAATCGACTACATTAATAAGCGGTTCAATGAGATGCAAGGTATGAGTATAGTGTTAAAAGTTTAGTTGTATATCATAAGTGATAGCTATATTCAGAGGTTAAGAACCTCAGAGGCGCCCTTTCCTAGGCCAAAAAGGAGGCGGAGGCAAATAAGGTAGCTGCTGACAAAGCGACTGCCGATCTGAAGACCGAACAGGCCGCTCACCGCCGACATGAAGCTAGGGTAGCCGAAGTTGACCTAGAACTGAAAGATGCCATCAGCAAGTTCGAAGATTTGGTGGAGAAGGCATCGGCCTTGGCGACCGAACTCGCCAAGGCTCTCAATGATGCCAAGGAGGCACTGGTTGAATCCCGAAGTGCTCGTGAGGAGATCCATCAAGTAAAGCATATAGCGGCTGGTAAGGCCTTTCTTTGACAGAGTATTTTTGGAGGTCAGAGGTATGCTTTGCTCACATGAGTCTGGAGTTCTCCATATGCGTGTGCGGATCTTGCGAGGAGCGCCGCTGATGCCGTGCAGTTCGTCTGAGCCTAGGAGGGTAACTCTACCGAGAAGTTGTTCTGGTCGCAGTATCTTGCGTTGGAGCACCCGACACCCCTGAACAACCAGCTGAAGCAGCTGATTGAGCTGCATAGGGTGGCTGGTTTGGCCATGAAGGATCTAATATTCCATCTTTGGCCGGCCAAACCCATTCCCAGTAGCTACTTCAGTTTGGTGAGGCGGCTCGTTGATGCGTTACCTCGGATTGATGCCGTGAAGCGCTCAGCCTACATATAAGGTGCCCAGATGGCCTTCGCCCGCGTCAAGATGCAATGGGCAAAGATGACGGCCACTGACATGGCGACCGCAGGCCCGCCCGAAGGCATGGATCATCAGAAGCCGGAGAGATACTTCGATGGTTTCCTAGATGGTGCCCGAATATTAGAGGACCAATGCTTAAAGGATGTCATATTTGATTAGATGTGTGCAGGTTGTAAAAACTATGTTATGAACCCACTCTTGTAATATATATGGCCCTTATATCTAAAGTTATTTTCCTCTTGTGCGACCGTTTAATTCTGAAAGTTTGTCATTCGTCGGCTTCAGCCCCCGCATAGATACTACGGGGGTGTTCGGCATAGCATCTTACCACACTTTATCCAACATCTTGGTCTGTGAAGGAGGTGTCCGCGAGGTGAACCAGGAAATCAGACTATGAGGCTTTATTACTTTCACTTAGCCATAGGAGTTTGACGGTGGGGCTGAGTACTAGCCCTTTGTGCATGTGCGGCAATCCGAACTAGGGTGCCTTTTCCACGTGGTTGGATGAAGACCAGCCCCTCATATAACACGACGTAAATCACTAATGATTGTAGTAAGTCACCGAATCGCCGACCAGCTTTGGCTTTATCATGACAGCAGATTTCGGCTTCCTGTACTAAGGTATTTGACCGAATGAACCAGAAATACAATCGCAGTAGTTCTCCCTTTACTATGTTAGCCGAACGAGTGGAACATAAGGTGGTAAGCATAGGAGCCGGGCAACCCAACTATAGACCAAAGACATGATTCGAAGCCGATGCATATAGTGCAATATTCGGGACGCCGAAGAGTACCCTATAGGTGTTCGGACTTGAAAACGTGCGGAGCGGCATATAGCCCCCGGCGTTAAGACCGGACTAAAGCACGCGTGGCAATCCGAAGTAAGGAAGGAATGCAGATGAGAAAAGAAGTCAGTACCAAACAAAAGTGGTGACCAACGGTTTCCTTTATATCTTGTATATTACGTCAAGACGTGCTATTACATATAATGCCATGAATATCAAGGCTATTTTACATGCCGAGAGTTTACACAAGGGAAAGTTTTACACATGGCTGTGTGAAAAAAAGGTAGTGGCTTTAAAGATCGTAATGATGCCCTGCTGCACGTCTGCGTCATTTCTCCTTGGTGAGAAATCCCTTGAGAGGAGAAGTTGATGGTCGTCTATAAGAAATGGAGCTTGGAGAGGAGCCCATGTACAACCGTAAAAGTAGGTAGGTTTTAATGAACCTGTAGTGAAAGAAAAAAGAAAAAAGAAAGGGAGAAAGAAGGTTAAGGTCCGAATAGTGTCAAGCCGCACATTAGACCCTTTCCGCAGTATGCCTCTGGCGCTTCCCAATGTATTTTAAGTGCGTAATTATGCACACGCGGTACGTATGCCGAAACCTTATAGGGTGATCAGTGGAGGCTGAACTGCTATTTAAGCGCTAGATCGAACTCACTTGGTAGTGTTAGGGGTCTTGATGACCGATGAATTCTTGAGCTTGATTAGGCCATTCTGTACCTCGGCCGCTAGGGCCGCAGTGTGCTCCTTAGTACAAACAGAGCGCTCCATATTTCTATTAACTATGATAACGACGCGCGGTCCGGGCATTTAGAGTTTTAATTAAGTATAATGCGGGACTGGATTAAACTGGCGAAAGCAGTTTCTCCAAGCAGCGCGTGATAACCACTCCAGAAAGGGATGATGTCGAAGATCAAGTCTTTGCTTCGGAAGTTGTCCGGAGAACCGAAGACTACTTCCAATGTTAGGGAGCCCGTACAGTGAGCCTCCACACTGGGAATAACTCCTTTGAAGGTAGTATTGCTGGGCTTGATTCTTGACAGGTCAATACCCATCTTATGGACAGTGTCTTGATAGATCAGGTTCAGACTGCTGCCGCCGTCCATAAGGACTCTTGTGAGATGGTATCCATCGATGATGGGGTTGAGTACCAGGGCCGCCTAACCTCCATAAAGGATACTAGTTGGGTGGTCCCTTCGATTGAAGGTGATCGGACAAGCCGACCATGGGTTGAATTTTGGGGCGACAGGCTCTACGGCATAGACGTTCCTTAGTGCGCGCTTGCACTCCGTCTTTGGGATATGCGTGACATATATCATGTTCACTTTTTTCACCTTGGGGGGAAACTTCTTCTATCCTCCTGTATTCGGAGGGAGGGTCTCATCATCATCCTCGCTTTGAGGCCCTTTCCCCTTGTGTTCGGTAATTAATTCATCGGCCTGTTTAAAAACCCAGCAGTTTCTGTTGGTGTGTTTTGCAGGCTTGTTAGGGGTGCCATGAATCTGGCAAGGTCTATCTAGTATTTTGTCCAAGTTGGATGGACCGTCTCTATTTCCTTTGAATGCTTCTTCCGCTAACCGGGTTTGGAGCCGCTAAATCTGGCATTTACCGTTGTATCCTCAATTCCTTTGTTGTTATTCCGACGTTTGTTCTTGTTACGTTGTGGCCTTCCACTGCCATCCCTGGCTTCGGAGGTGCCGGGGTCACTGGTGTTGTTGCTTCTACCAGCCAACTAGCTATCTTCACCCGCGCAGAAGCGGGTCATAAGTGCAGTATGAGCTACCATAGTTTTTGGCTTTTCCTGACCGAGGTGTCGGGCCAGCCATTCGTCACGGACGCTGTGTTTAAAGGCCGCTAAGGCTTCGGCAGCCGAACAGTCGACGGTTTGTTTTTTTAATTAAGAATCGTGTCTAGAGTTTGCGGGCTGACTCTCCGGGTTGTTGGACTATGTGGCTAGGGTCATCAGCGTCCGGTGGCCGGACATAAGTTCCTTGGAAGTTGTCTTGAAAAGCATCCTCCAAGTCCTCCCAGCCTCCTATGGAATTCTTTGGGAGGCTATTCAACCAGTTTTGTGCCAGTCCTTTTAGCTTTAGGGGAAGGAATTTGATGCCGTGGAGATCATCTCCACGAGCCATGTGAATGTGGAGAAGAAAATCTTCAATCCATATGGCGGGATCTGTTGTTTCATCGTATGCCTCAATGTTTATGGGTTTAAACCCTTCCAGAAACTGGTGCTGCATTACCTCATCGGTGACACAAAAGGGGTGTGCAGCACCTCTATATCGGGCAACATCGCGACGGAGATCGTATGACATCCGTGTTCCGTTATCGTCCCGAACTTGGTTATTCTTGTCGTGCCAGGCTTGATGGCCGTCTTCTCGTGTTGGAGCACGTCCCTTGATCCATAAATTGATCTAGTCTGGCCAGCTCTATTTTAAGGAAATATGCCCTAGAGGCAATAATAAACTTGTTATTTTATAATTCCTTATATCACGACGAATGTTTATTATTCATGCTAGAATTGTATTAACCGTAAACTTGATACATGTGTCGATACATAAACAAAACACCGTGTCCCTAGTAAGCCTCTACTAGACTAGCTCGTTAATCAAAGATGGTTAAGTTTCCTAACCATGGACATGAGTTGTCATTTGATAACGGGATCACATCATTAGGAGAATGATGTGATGGAAAAGACCCATCTGTTAGCTTAGCATTATGATCGTTTAGTTTTATTGCTATTGCTTTCTTCGCGACTTATACATATTCCTCTGACTATGAGATTATACAACTCCTGAATACCGGAGGACCACATTGTGTGCTATCAAACATAACAACGTAACTGTGTGACTATAAAGATGCTCTACAGATGTCTCCGAAGGTGTTTGTTTGGCTGACATAGATCAAGATTAGGATTTGTCACTTCGTGTATCAGAGAGGTATCTCTAGGCCCTCTCGGTAATGCACATCACTATAAGCCTTGCAAGAAATGTGACTATTGAGTTAGTTCCAGGATGATGCATTACGGATCGAGTAAAGAGACTTGCCAGTAACGAGATTGAACTAGGTATGATGATACCGACGATCGAATCTCGGGCAAGTAACATACCGATGACAAAGGGAATGACGTATGTTGTTATGCGGTTTGAACGACAAAGATCTTCCTAGAATATGTAGGAACCAATATGAGGATCCAGGTTCCAATATTGGTTAGTGACTGGAGATGTGTCTCGATCATGTCTACATAGTTCTCGAACCCGTAGGGTCCGCATGCTTAACGTTCGATGACGATTTGTATTATGAGTTATGTGTTTTGGTGACCGAAGTTTGTTTGGAGTCCTGGATAAGATCAGGAACATGACGAGGAGTCTCGAAATGGTCGAGAGGTAAAGATTGATATATTGGAAGGTAGTATTCAGACACCGGAAGGGTTCCAGAGTGTATCTGGTACATACCGGAGTACCGGAGGGGTTACCGGAACCCCCTGGGGAAAGATATGGGCCATATGTGACATAGGAGGGAGGCTAACTGGCCCACAAGGGGCTGGTGTGCCCCCCACAAGGGTTGCGGCCGAATTGGACCAGGGAAGGGGGCGCCACCCCCCTTTCCTTCTCCTACTCCCTCTCCTCCCCCTTTCCCCCTCCATGAGAAGGAAAAGAAGGGGGGCCGAATCCTACTAGGACTGGGAGTCCTAGTAGGACTCCCGCCTTATGGTGCGGCGCCTAGGGCCGGCCTCCTCCCTCTGCCTCCTTTATATACGTGGGAAGGGCACCCCTTGGATACACAATAGTTGTTTCTTAGCCGTGTTCGGTGCCCCCCTCCACAGTTTATTCCTCCGGTCATATTGTCATAGTGCTTAGGCGAAGCCCTGCGCGGATCACATCACCATCACCATCACCACGCCGTCGTGCTGAGAAACTCTCCCTTGAAACTCTACTTGATCAAGAATTCTAGGGACGTCATCGAGCTGAACGTGTGCTGAACATGGAGGTGTCGTATGTTCGGTAGTTGGATCGGTTGGATCATGTAGACGTTCGACTACATCAACCGCGTTAACCTAACGCTTCCATTTTCGGTCTACGAGGGTACATGGACAGACTCTCCCCTCTCGTTTCTATGCTTCTACTAGATAGATCTTGCGTGATTGAAGGAATTTTTTTGAAATTGCATCCTATGTTCCCCAACACTATTGTCCAGGTCCACACGTAACTCGTACGTGTAGCCTGGTGCTGCTGCCTCGTTGCCTCTACGGCGAGGTGGCACGGGCTGGTGTTCAGCATAATTGGTTGCTTTGTTCCGTCCACGTGGTGGTCGGTCCGGTTCATCAGCATGATTATATCTTGATGGTATTGGCTCAAGGGCCTTGTCGTTGAATTGTGGTAGTAGCCTACGCTTCGGGTAGCTCTTTGTTGGGCGCTCGAGGCCGTGTTCTTCGGCCGCCAGGAACTTGGTCCATCTGTCATTGAGTGTATCTTGTTCGGCTTGAAGTTGTTGTTGTTTCTTTTTCAGGCTCCTTGCCGTGGCGATGAGCTGTCGCTTGAAGCGTTCTTGTTCGAGGGGTTCCTCTGGCATGATGAAATCTTCATTGCCGAGGCGGGTAAGTAATTACTGTCTTCCGAATCCTCATGATCAGCGTGTTCGGGGCTGTATTAGCTGCCGGCGTTCTGGGAACGGGGGTCCCCAGACTTGCCTGCCTGCGGCCCACAGCGTGGCTCCACCAGCGGCCCTGTAAGACCCATCTTCACCAGCAAACACTCAAGACCCTCACGAGGGGCCGAGCCTCGCGAGGCGGACCACGCAAGACCTCCTCAGGGGCAGCCTCACCAGGCTGGCTCGCGAGGGGCGAAGAGATCAAGGCATGGGACACCTTGCGATGTTCCTGTGATGCAAGCCATGACGACTGGAGCCAGGAAGGCACCAGGCAGGTGCTAGGCGGGCGTCAGCGCTTGTAGTGTCCTTGTTTCCTCTTTGGTGCTAAAGGGGCAAGCGCAGGCGAGGAGTCTCGAGGCATCAGGCAAAGGTTTCCATATCGGTGCAACGAGACCAAGACCAGCAGGACGGAGGTCACCGTGGAGCCCAAGACGGCGTCATCACCAGAGCCTTTGGCAGGCGAAGACTACTTTTGTCAGGATAGCTTGTACTAGTTGTCTCCCTTCCAATTTGGCCATTGTGGGATCCCTGCCCGCTCAATATTTGGGAACAGGACTAGGACCTCTATAAATAGTACTAGCCACCACCATAGGGAGGCATCTGATTCAAACCCGGATCACCCCGAACCACACAAGTTCATCAAGCACAAGAACACCTCTCCTCAGGAGGCGGTTCTTCCCTTGTAATTGTTCTTCCTCAGCCCAAGAGGCAATCCACCATACCACACTGGAGTAGGGTATTACACCACAATGGTGGCCCGAACTAGTATAAATCTCGTGTCTCATGTTCTTTGGGTTCGTCAAGCTAGGCCGTGAGATCATAGAGTGTGCGAGCTAGAGAGGGGGAGAAATCTTAGTGTGCATCCCATTGTTCGAACCTCAAGTGTTTCGCTAGAACCTGAAATCCGACATTTGGCGCGCCAGGTAGGGGTGCGTCGGACCTTCTCTTCCCCCTGTTGATCCACCGACGCTCTGTGGTCCCTATGTCCAGCGACCCAAGGATCGACGCCGACCGCTGGGCAGCTTGGTCAGCCCGGGCGGTGCCGTCTGCCCAAGAAGACATCAACCCAGTGCCCCAGGCGGCACGCGCACAGCCAAGCGCCGCGGGTCACGGGTGGTGCAGTCAAACGCCATCCACCCTCACTCCACGACATGTGCGGGCGGCTGCTAGGGCCTCAGGCCACGCGGCGGCCATGGCGCCGCACACCCGACGGGAACAAGCAAACATGGGGGCCGCACTCATAGTGGATCGGGAGCTGCTGCGATGCCGGCTGATGGAGAGCGGCCGGGATGCATTGCTGGAGCGCGTCGCTGAGCTGCTGCATTCCGTGGCCTCGGGAGCACCGCCCTTCTGCTCCTTGCTCACGCCTCAGGCCATGACCGGATCGCATGGCGGTCCTCGCCGTGCTAGCGCACCCCCAGGTGCGCCAGGAGGCTTCATCAACACCGGCGCGACCAGAAGCACTGGACGCCCACTCGCGCCCGTGCCACCTTCGATGAGCGCGGGTACGAGCATTGCCACCCGCGGCCTCGGCGGAGTGCCGCCCTACCACCCTCAGGGCAGCGCAACATGGAGCGTGGGGCACTTCGGCGAGGTCTTCGGGGCGGCGGCCTCAGAGGCCTACATGCCCCGCATGATAGACCAGGAGTATGCACTGGAAGACGACCATGGCTCGTTCCTCGAGCCAGGCTGGGATGAGGAGGCGTTGGAAGCTGAGGCCTTCCAGGAGCCCCGCGGGCGCTCCGTGAGCCTCAGGAGCATGCTTATGCTAACCATGGGTCGTAGGCAGACCAGGTGATAACGGCGGACGGTGTCCCCAGCTCAACGGCCTTCCTCCCACCAGGAGGAGGGCACTGGGGGTGCAGGGGAGAGGCCGGGAGCCAGGCCCCTCCCCGCATCACGTGGAGCAAGGCGCCCCCCGGAGGTAGGTCCTCTGTCGGGGAGGTGCTGGTGATCCTTCCCTTGGCAGAGGACCCGTGGTCGCCGAGGGCGCCGCTGGCATCCCCTTTGCCCCTTGGCTACGTCCTGGTTTCTGGTCGAACCAACGGTGGTCGAGGGTGGCGCAAGGTGGGGCCCACGTCTGGCGATATGAAGTAAGGCTCATGCCTGTGAAGATCTCCGCTCGTGACACTCTCATGTAATAATGAGTGGGGCTGTACACGCCCTGGAGTCTCAGGAGTGCCGCCCTTGGGCCTCGGGGGCTCCCTCCCATGCCTAGTGGCAACACTTAGCTCCGCGCTAGTGAGAAGACAAGAAGACTAGACTAGGTGCCGGACACGGCCATTTGCACTTAGCCTCTTTTATGTAGCTCTGTTTCTGGCTTTGGATTTAAGTTGAAGTCGAATTTTCATTGCTATGCGCGGGGGGTGACTTTTCTCGTTTGTTCGGTTTCTTGCCATCTAGTTCCTTGCCCTGACTCGGAGTTTGCACCTGCTGCCTCCCCCCTCGCGGGTCCCTCGCGAGTGGGGGCTGGGCGCGGCACGCGCGTGCTACACACATGCCCTTCCATGGCTGGCGATTGCTCCTCATGAGGCCCTCTTGGATGGATCGTCAGGCCCCTCAGGAGCTCACGACCACATGAGCTGGCCGGGAGCCGGTCCTAACTAAGGTAAATTTCAGCAGTAAGCTCGCGGGAAGACTCACGGGCCCATAAAAACACATCTTCAGCTTGGCCTAAGGAATATAGGCAGTAATCCGTTTACATGAGGGGGCCCCCCTCCCAAAATGCTCTTACAACTTTGAGGGCCATGCCCAAGCTTTCACTTACAGGGTCAGCGGCGAGGAAGCACGGGCTCAATTGGACATATCGCTCATCGTGTCCTCCGGGTTGCCTTCAGACGCGTCGCTGGCATCATTGTCACCATCGCTGGCGCCACCGTCCTGGTCACCATCATCACCGTCACCATTGTCGGCGTCGCCCGCACAATCGTCGACCATGTTGCCTTCATCCGCAGCGACCACCACCGTGTCATCTTCGGAGATGAACGCTCTGACTAGAGCATCCACATTGTCCTCTACCCAGCGCGCGAGGTTGCCCCGACTGGCCTCGGGCACAGGGCCAATGGCAACATCGAAGTCAAAGTTGCGGTAGGTGTTCTGGAGCTGGTTGAAGACATGGGAGAACGCGCCCTTGAGCAGGCCGCGGCTCCTCTCCTCGACAAGCACGTGAGCCTTCTCGGATTGATTCTCCAGGCGTGTCACCGTGTCGGTGAAGAAAAGGAGGTGGCTGGCGTAGTCGTTCGAGTGGGGATGAGGTGCATTTTCATCGCAGACGGCGCACAGCGCCGTGTTGGCTCTAACCCTGAGGTTTTGGAGCATGGGGGTGTCCTCTCGCTCTAGTGTCCGCCGCCGGAGCGTTTCCTCCCTACTCTGCCGCGCGGAGCATTCGGCGCCGGTGACCCGCTACTGAAGGGAAGACAGCTCGGCATGAGCGGAAGCCATCCAGCTTGCACTGAGGACAGTGTGGCTGCGGCGGCTTTCTCTTGATGTTCCACTTCATCCAACCCTGAACTGAGGGCATTAGTCCTGCCCACAGCATCAGCTTCCACAAGCTTCAACTTCAGGTCGTACCTGCCCACAAGATCTGCGCGAGCCTCGGCCACCCGGCGGTCGACTTCTTCCTGGGCCTTGGCCTCGCGTGCACCGACAGCATCCTCAGCTTGGGCAATCTGGCGCTCCCTCGTCTCCAACCGCTCAAGCTCAAGGCTGCGCTCCGCGGCTTCCAGTGCCAGCACTTCCTCGTGCCTCAGGACCTCTTCCTTCTTAGCAGGCGTCCCCTTCATCGATGCTATGGCGGCCTTGAGTGCCTCCACTTACTGCTCCAAGGAGGCGCTCCAGGCTTGGAGCTCCCACACGCGCTTCTCAGTGATCTCGCGGCGTCGATCAGCTTCCCAGGCTTCTTCCAAGGCTTGGGCGCAAGCTTCATGTGAGGTCGCAAGAGACGCCTCGGCCTTCGTGTTATCAAGCTTGCGTTGGTGGCGCCCGAGGCTGACGACCACCTTCAGTTTGTGCCACTCTTCCACCAGCCGAAGGCCCTCGGTTTCAATGTGTGCATCTACATCCGCGAGCTCCCCGTCAATGCGGCTCATCGCGCCCATCGCCTCCAGGAGGAGCTCGTGGCGGATGACGATCCGTTCATGCGCAAACTTGAGCACGCGACCGACTCCGTCCTCCACAGCGGGTGCCGTCGACGGGATCCGAAGTTGCTCGCCCCCTTCCCGCAGGGGGCTAGGGGCTGGCGGCCCTCCAGTCGCCGACTAGGCTTCGGTGGGAGCCCGGTCGGGTTGGGGCTCGCTCCCCGAAGAAGGAACCAAGACCGAAGCCATCCGGTCGCTGTCTATAACCAGAGGAGGAGCCTTGGGCATGCTCATCACACCCCCAACGAGGCCACGAAGAAGAGATGGCAGGAGCATGGGCTCAAGGCGCTAGGCTGGCGTGTCTGCTTCTCCAGCCGACCTCACGACGGGGGCAGCATGCTGGCCTGGGACGTTCAAGGCCAGTGGGGGATCCGAGGCAGGAGGAGGTTGCTTCTCGAGGGGCTTCGCAGCCTTAGCAGATGGGATCCTGAGGAGCCACCGTTAGGAAGGGAAGCAGCACTCAAGAAATTACAAACATAAGATAGGGCCCACATCGGCAGGGAATGGCGCTGGAGTGGGGCGACGCGGCGTCGGAGGAACTCCATCATCACCATGGGCGTGGTCAAGCCAAGGTCTTTCAACCTCCTCAGCCGGAGCTACACGAAGGCAAGGCGGGGGCTCGTATGCTTCTCGTGAGCCCAACCATAGCTGGGAACGGCAGGCGCAGACGGAGGCGAGAGCAATGGGTTGAGCACTCCGACATCCACATACACCCACTGCGTCCGGAATCCCGCTCGCAGACGGCAGGAGCTCAAAGTCAATCCTTGAGCCGGCCGTCGCCGCCACGGCCTAGAAGCTCAAGCACCTCGAGCATTGCCGGGGGTCGGTCAGGTGCAACGAGAAGAAATGGCGCAGAAGGGCCACGGAGGCGGCGATGCCCACCATGGCCTCACTGACAAAGGCGAAGAAAGCAAGAAGAGCGACAGATTCGGGATCTAAGTGTAGTAGATGAATCTGGTAATGGGAAAACATGGCGTTGAAGGAAGTGGAGAAGGGGGGATCAGACCGGCCCACAGGGCATCAACGAAGACCTGGACGCTGGTGGCTGCTCTGTTGACAGAAGCTCGGGACACTGGCCAGGCTGCCGTCTACCCACATTCGTTGAACCTGGTGGCGAGCGCAAGGAAGACCTTGTCCATGGCTTCCTCATTGAGCACCCTCGATCGGCCGACGGCGGGCTCGACGGCAGGAGGCGGGTTTGCTAAGGACAGGGGCTTCTTCCCTTTCTCCATCTGGTTCAGCGCCATGATGACGGGGAGGATTGAGCTTAGGTTGGATTGGGAGATGAAGCTGAAGTTCGCGGAAGCGAAGGAGTCGGGGGTGCATTGTCAGCAACGGGGGAATAACTGTGTGGGACACCATCGCTGCCTAGCCAGGAGGATATCAAGGCTACATGGGGAAGCGGGGCCGCCCATGTCCAATCAATCGCCACATGTCAAGCAGGGCCGCATGCTGTTGGGGCCCGCGGCGCTCCGCACTTGCCCTTTGGCTTTGCCTCGAAGCCAAGGGAGAGCGCGCCTTGGGCCCGGGGGCTACTGTCGGCGTTCTGGGAACGGGGGTCCCCAGACTTGCCTACATGCGGCCCGCAGCGTGGCCCCACCAGCAGCCCTCTACAGCCCATCTTCACGAGCAAACACTCAGGACCCTCGCGAAGGACCGAGGCTCGTGAGGCAGACCATGCAAGACCTCCTCAGGGGCGGCCTCACCAGGCTGGCTCGCGAGGGGAGGAGAGATCAAGGCACGGGACACCTCGTGAGGTTTCTGTGACGCAAGCCATGACGACTGGAGCCAGGTGGGCGCTAGGCGGGCGTCAGCGCTCGCAGTGTCCTCGTTTCCTCTTTGGTGCTAAAGGGGCAAGAGCGGGCGAGGAGTCCCGAGGTATCATGCAAAGGTTTCCATATCGGTGCAACAAAACCAAGACCAGCAGGACGGCAAGATGGAGGTCACCGTGGAGCCCAAGATGGCGTCATCACTAGAGCCTTTGGCAGGCGAAGACTACTTTTGTCAGGATAGCTTGTACTAGTTGTCTCCCTTCGAATTTGGCCATTGTGGGATCCCTTCCCTCTCAATATTTGCGAAGAGGACCAGGGCCTCTATAAATAGGACTAGCCACCACCGTAGGGAGGCCTCTGATTCAGACCCGGATCACCCTGAACCACACAAGTTCATAAAGCATGAACACCTCTCCTAAGGAGGCGGTTCTTCCCTTATAACTATTCTTCCTCAGCCCAAGAGGCAATCCACCACACCACACTGGAGTAGTGTATTACACCACAACGGTGGCCCGAACTAGTATAAATCTTGTGTCTCGTGTTCTTTGGGTTCATCAAGCTAGGCCGTGAGATCGTAGAGTGTGCGAGCTAGAGAGGGGTAGAGATCTTAGTGCACACCCCAGTGTTCGAACCTCAAGGGTTTTGCCGGAACCCAAAATCTGACATTGGCCTTCTTCCCTTTCATCTTGCTTAAATGCAGGCTTGACTGGTTGGTCGGCGTCATCAGAATTCTCCGGAATGTCATTATCCCTAGTGTCGGTGTTGCTTTCTTTCTCCCGACGCGATCGTGAGCGGCCCCGCTGACGTTGGCGCGTTGGTTGTGCTTCGATGGGCTTGTCCTCAATTGGATCTTGAGTGCCCTCATCGTCCTTCTTTTTGGGTGTATCCATCATGTACATGTCGTATGTAGAAGTGGTCGTCCAACACCAGGTGATAGGTGGGTTTTGGCCTGGTTCGGCTCCGACATCATCGTCCATACCGTCGATGTCTTCGGAGGCGTAGTCTAGCATGTCAGTTAGGTCCTCGACAGTGGCTATTAAGTGGGTGGTGGGTGGGACACAAAATTCCCCGCTCTCAGCCCCTAGTTCAGGCTGGGCGTAGTTCGGAAGTGACACTTCTGAGATGGCGAGAGATTGCATTAAGTCCAGAGCCTCATTTAGGAGCGAAAGCTAGACGGTTTGCTGAGGACCCGCGGAGCTGGGTCCAGTAATCACCACTTGACCGAGCTCGGTAGACGCATACCTCGAGAGTTCGGAGTTGAAATCCAGAGATGAGTCCAGCTTCCCTATGACAGGGAGGATCCTGTTGGACTCTAGGCCCGCTGATAGCATGGTCACGTCTGGGTCTCCGACAGGGGAGAGCCTTGTGGGGTTTGTCGTCCCGTCCTCGGATGGAGTGGCCTACTCCGGATCTAAGGCCATGGTAGGTACGAGGGTCGTTCCTTGAGCAGAATATGATGGTGGATCCCACAGGCTTCCTTCATGTAGATGAGGAGCGGCGGTCGATGCCGAGAACCCTTCAAAGATCAAATCTCCTCGAATATCAGCGATTTAATTCAAGCTTCCAAACCTGATCTGGTGACCAGGGGCGTAGATGTCAATCTACTCAAGGCGACCAGTTGAATTGGTATGCAGAGCGAAACCGCCAAATACAAAAAGTTGACCAGGGAGAAAAGTCTCCCCGGAAACAGCAACTTCGCCGATGTAACACCCACGATGCGGATATATCTCCCACGTGTCGGAGCACGACTTAGAGGCATAACCGCGTTGTAGGCATGTCGCAAGAGGGGTAATTTTTAAACATCCCATGTACTGAATAAGAAAGAGGTACAGAGTTGGCATACAATTGCCACTTCACACAATACATAAATATAGCATTACATCAACTAGATACAATCAAGGTCCGACTACGGACCCAAAATAAAGACAACCCCAAATGCATAAGATCCCTGATCGCCCCAACGGGGCTCCTCTACTGATCGTCTGGAAAAGAAACGTAGTAACATCCTGAGTCCTCATCGAACTCCCACTTGAGTTCAGTCGCATCCCCTGGAATGGTATCATCGGCACCTGCATCTGGTTTGGAAGTAATCTGTGAGTCACGGGGACTCAGCAATCTCACACCCTCACGATCAAGACTATTTAAACTTATGGGTAGGGAAAAGTATGTGAGGTGGAGCTGCAGCAGGAACTAGCATATATGGTGGCTAACTTACGCAAATGAGAGCGAGAAGAGAAGGCAAAGCACGTTCGAGAATCTATGACCAAGAAGTGATCCTAGAACTACTTACGTTCAAGCATAACACGAGACCGTGTTCTCTTCCTAGACTCCACCGAAAAGAGACCATCACGGTTACACACGCGGTTGATCCATTTTAATTAAGTTAAGTTTCAGTTTCTCTAGAACCAGATATTAACAAAATCCCATCTGCCCATAACCACGGGCACGACTTTCAAAGATCAAATCCCTGCAGGGGTGTCCCAACTTAGCCCATCACAAGCTATCACGGTTAACGAAGGATATTCCTTCTCCTAGGACGATCCGATCAGACTCGGAATCCCGGTTACAAGACATTTCGACAATGGTAAAACAAGACCAGCAAAGCCGTCTGATGTTCTGACAAATCCCGATAGGAGTCACACGTATCTCATTCTCAGGGCACACCAGATAGGTCAAGCTACGAGTAAAACCAACCCTTGAGTTGCCCCAAGGTGGCCCCGCAGGCTGCCCGTTTCGGACCAACACTCAGAGGAGCACTGGCCCGGGGGGGTTTAAAATAAAGATGACCCTTGAGTCCCGCAACCCAAGGGAAAAAGGCTTAGGTGGTAAATGGTAAAACCAAGGTTGGGCCTTGCTGGAGGAGTTTTATTCAAGGCGAACTGTCAAGGGGTTCCCATTATAACCCAACCGCGTAAGGAACGCAAAATCAAGGAACATAACACCGGTATGACGGAAACTAGGGCGGCAAGAGTGGAACAAAACACCAGGCATAAGGCCGAGCCTTCCACCCTTTACCAAGTATATAGATGCATTAAAGTAGACAAGGTATAATAATGATATCCCAACAATAATCATGTTCCAACAAGGAACAAACTCCAATCTTCACCTGCAACTAACAACACTATAAGAGGGGTTGAGCAAAGTGGTAACATAGCCAAACAACGGTTTGCTAGGACAAGGTGGGTTAGAGGTTTGGCATGGAAATATGGGAGGCATGATAAAGCATGTGGTAGGTATCGCGGCATAGGCATAGCAATAGAGCGAGCAACTAGCAAGCAAAGATAGAAGTGATTTCGAGGGTATGGTCATCTTGCCTGCAAAGTTCTCCGAGTTGACATAAGCTTGATCCTCGTAAGCATACTCAATGGATTCCTCGATCACGTACTCATCTCCCGGCTCTACCCAAGGCAAGAACACAAGCAAGGGAAACACAATCAACCACGGTGCAATGCACAAGCAACATGATGCAAAACATGGCATGATATGCAGGATGTAATATGCAATGCATATGCGTGCTCTGGAAGGAAAAGATTGAACCAGGCCTCAACTTGGCAAACCAAGAGCGCCGCTGGAAAGATGAGTTCATTTCAGAGGAAATCGATATAAAGATCACCGGAATCGGATGCACGGTTTGCAAATGGAAGCAAAACAATAATGGCACAAATCTGCGACTAACAGCACGATGCCACCTAAAATGCAACAAGGAACTAAGCTAATGCACTCTAACATAGCAACAAAGCACATCGCAGTGATCCACTCAAGATGCTTGACAAAAGATGAACACTGAGCTACGGCTAATTCACACAATAGCAGGATCAAACAAGCATGGCAAAAGAGCAAAAGATATCAGGTTCACAGACTTAGTGAAAATAACATGTCAGGAATTAACATCAGGAAGCAATGTTCAGATCAAGATAACAACATGCTACATGTACATATCATGGCAAATCAAGGCATGGCATGAAACTACTCAAAGCATATAACAAAAGTCCCTTACTGACCATAAGCCAAAAAGGATCAGAAGATATGATGGCACCCATGTAAACATAGCAAGTTTCGTTAACAAATTCACACATAGCAGAAAACTGGGCATGGCATAAACAGAGTTACGTAGGCATCTTTGCGAGCTCGATGCACTCACCACAAGGCATTGCATGACAAACTAAGCATACACCAAGCAAGAAGATATGTTCAAGAAGCTAACCATGGCAAGAACCATCTCATAGTATGCAAGGAACAACTACAACAACCTTGGCAAAATTGATTAACATGTAAACAATCTGCCAGGAATATTTTATAGCAAAAGTAGAGCTAGATTGAGTCATGCTAGGGTACTCCATAATTGCAAACAAACACATGGATGGATAGAACATAACAATATCTCAAAATCACCCTTACTGAACATGCTCAAAAGAGACATGGATCACTCTGTAGCAACATGAATACAAGGCATAAAAATAACATCAGGGAAATGACTTAGAAGAATTTCTAAGTCTCTGAAATCAGCAACATCACGAGGGCTACTTTGCACTCTTGTTCTAGTAACCACATTGATCACAAAAATACATGGCATACACCCCTGTAAAGATGGCATGGCATAGCCCAAAACACATGTAGGGCTCAAGTTCATAGGAGGCACACAATAATCATGGCAAAAATGACAAATGCCCATAATCTGTTAAGAAACAGAAACTAACATTTTATAGCACTCTTGCAACAGCATTTAGGGCATCAAGATGGACTCAAACAAGCATGGTGCAATGGAACAAAAAGAAGAGGACAACCTAACGAACAATTTGATATAGTGCACGCCCAAAACGGAGCTACAATGACAGAGATATGATGCGATGAACAGAGCTATATAATATGCAGAAAAATGACTTAGAGAGGAAATTGGGTCAACCCTAATGTCCAGATCTGGATCGGGGCACGGAAGCCGAGGCAGCCGAGATCCTCGCCGGAGCTGAGGGGCGCGGTGGCCGGAGTCGAGGGAGGCGGCCACGGGGCGGCGGAGGCCGGTGGGCTGCTGCGGTGGGCGGCCGCGGTCGCCGGGCGGCGAGGCGGAGGTCGGCGGGCGAGGCGGCGGAGGCCGGCGAGCGGGGCGCCGCAGGCCGGCGAGCGGTGCGGGGGTCGAGCGCCCGCGGGCGGCAGCGGCAGCGTCCTGGGCCCAGGTGGGCCGCGGGACGAGGAGGCGGCGGCTGGCGGCAGAGCTCCACGTGTCGCGTGGTGAGTGGCTGCAGGCGGCGGCGAGATTTGTCCGGAGGCGCCCGGACACGTCCGGCGGCACGGAGGGGAGAGGGAGCTAGGGTTTGGACCCGAATTGCGGAGGGGGAGGCCTATTTATAAATTCTGGGAGCTAGGAGAGTCCAAATGAGGTGCGGTTTCCGGCCACGCGATCGTGATCGAACAACCGAGAGGATGGAGGGAGTTTGGATGGGTTTTGGGCCACTTTGGAGAGGTGTTGGGCTGCACCACACGCGAGGCCTTTACGGTTCCTCGGTTAACCATTGGAGTATCAAACGAACTCCAAATGACACGAAACTTGACAGGCGGTCTACCAGTAGTGAACCAAGGCTGCTTGGCAAGTCTCGGCCCAATCCGAGAACGTCTAACACTCGCACACGAAAAGAGGCAAAAGGGGGTGCCGGAGGACGTAGGAGTGCCGGAACGCAAAACAGACAACGAGGAAAATGCTCGGATGCATGAGATGAACATGTATGCGAAAGCGATGCACATGATGACATGATATGAGATGCATGACATGGACCAAATGCAAAACGAAGACAAAACCCAACCATGAGGGAATAACATAACTTAGAGCCAAAAATTGCAAGAGTTGGAATACAAATATGGCAAGTTACATATGAGGCATTACAACACTCCACCACTACGAAAGATCTCATCCCGAGATCTAGGATTGGAAAAACTCAGTTTCTTCAAGAATAGCAATGGGATGCCCATGATAAGACAGGTCTTCTTGGAGATCAATCTCTTCGAAGTTAATGGTGCGGTCAGGAGTCTTGAAAAACTTGCGAAGATGAGACACGTGAAACACGTCATGCACATTTGCAAAGTTGGATGGAAGCTCAAGTTGATAGGCGAGATCGCCTCTTTTGCCAATCATCCTGAAAGGACCCACGTATCTAGGGGCAAGCTTCCCTTTGATACCAAAGCGACGAGTACCTTTCATTGGAGAGACGCGGAGGTAGACATTGTCTCCAATCTCGAAATCCAAGTCACGATGCTTGCTATCATAGTCACTCTTTTGACGCAATTGCGCGACTTTGAGATTTTCACGAATGACTTTGCGCATTTCTTCAGCCTCTGTGATCAAGTCATTGCCAAGAAGTTGGCGTTCACCAGTCTTGTACCAATTAAGAGGAGTACCACACTTTCTGCCATAGAGAATCTCGAATGGGGCCTTGCCCGAACTCGCTTGGAAGCTGTTGTTGTAGGAGAACTCGGCATATGGAAGACAATCTTCCCACTTCATACTGAAAGAAATGACACATGCCCTGAGCATATCTTTAAGAATTTGATTTACTCGCTCGACTTGTCCACTAGTTTGAGGATGAAAGGCTGTGCTGAAGAGAATGTTGGTGCCCATGGCCTTCTCGAAAGAATCCCAAAACTTAGAAGTGAAGATGCTTCCACGATCTGAAGATATCAACTGCGTAATGTCATGTAGGGAGACAATCCTGGAGGTACATAGCTCTGACAACTGAGCTGCTGTGATAGATTCTTTGATAGGAAGAAAATGAGCCACTTTAGTGAGCTTGTCGATGACAACGAAGATAGCATCATCGCCACGCTTGGACTTGGGAAATCCAGTCACGAAGTCCATCTCAATATGGTCAAACTTTCATTCTAGAATGGCAAGAGGTTGGACGAGACCAGCTGGTCGTTGGTGTTCTGCTTTCACTCTTCTGAAGACATCACATTCATTTACGAACTAAGCAATCTCATGCTTCATTCGAGTCCACTAATACAAATGCTTGAGGTCATGGTACATCTTTGTACTTCCAGGATGAATAGAAAGGAGTGAATTGTGAGCCTCTTTCGTAATGACTTTACGAAGGTCACCCTTAGGAACAACAATGCGATCCTCGAAGAATAGAGTATCCTTGTCATCAAGGTGATATCACTTGTACTTGGGTTGGCTCTTGGCAATCCCAATCTTCACCTTCTTCACCATAGCATAAAGATGTTGAGCCTCACGAATCTGATCTTCCAACATAGGAGAGACTTGCAGGTTGGCAAGGAATCCTTGAGGAACAACTTGGAGATTAAGTTTGCCGAAAGCTTCACAAAGATCCGGTTGGAAGGGCTTGAGAATCAAACTGTTGCAGTAAACCTTCCTGCTCAAAGCGTCTCCAATGACATTGGCCTTGCCTGGAGTATATTCAATACTCGGATTATACTCTTGAATCATTTCGACCCAACAAGTCTGCCTGAGGTTGAGGTTGGGCTGAGTGATGATGTACTTGAGACTCTTATGATCAGTGAAGATGTCCACTTTTCTTCCCAACAAGAGATGTCTCCATGTTAGAAGAGCATGGACAACTGCCGCCAACTCGAGGTCATGAGTGGGGTAGTTCTTTTCGTTGGGCTTAAACTGGCGAGAGGTATAGGACACAACTTTCTTCTCTTGCACTAACACAGCATCGAGACCTTGAAGGGAAGCATCACAGAAAACCTCGAATGGTTTGGATTCATCAGGAGGAGTCAGAACTTGAGCTGTGACTAACTTCTCTTTGAGGGTGTTGAAAGCAACGTCACATTCAGGCGTCCATACATACTTCACATGCTTTTGGAGGAGGTTGGAAAGAGGCTTCACGATCTTAGAGAAATTCTCAATGAATCTTTGACAATAGCTTGCGAGCCCATGGAAGTTGCAAAATTGCTTCACATTCTAAGGCGATTCCCAATTCACAATTGTAGACACCTTCTCAGGATTAACAGCTATGCCCTTGGCGGAGATGATATTCCCAAGGTAGAGAACCTCATCGAGCCAAAACTCGCACTTTGAAAACTTCGCATAGAACTGATGTTCTCTGAGTTTGTCCGGCACCAATCTCAAGTGCTTGGCATGATCCTCCTTGTTCTTGGAAAAAACCAAAATGTCATCGAGATAGACCAAGACGAAGTCATTTGTGTAAGTGTTGAAGATGAAGTTCATCATGCGAGAGAATGTTGGAGGAGCATTGACAAGGCCAAAAGACATGACAGTGTATTCATAGGAACCATAGCTTGTTCTGAATGCTGTCTTGGGGATATCTTGTTCACGAATGTGAATCTGATGATAGCCCATATGGAGGTTAATCTTGGAGAATACTTGAGCACCCTTGAGTTGTTCAAAAAGCTCATTGATGTTGGGAAGTGGGTACTTGTTCTTTATGGTCTTCTTGTTCAATGGACGGTAGTCGACACAAAGTCGGTCCGTTCCATCCTTATTTTTACAAAAAGAACACCACAACCCCATGGAGAAGAACTTGGTCGGATGAGACCCATACGCTCTTGTATATCGAGTTGTTTCTTCAGCTCCTTCAACACTTCTAGTCCAAGCTTGTAAGGAAGTTTGCAAACAGGTTCTGTGTCAGGCTCAAGATCAATGACGAATTCAACTGGCCGGTGAGGAGGCATTCCTGGAAGCTCTTCTGGAAAGACGTCTTGATATTCACAAATGACTGGAATCTGAGAGATGGCATTCAACTCTCCCTTCTCATTGAGAGAAAACAGTCGAATGGTATCATCACAAGCGGCAAAGACGATCACATCCTCAGACGAGTGTGTCAATTAAATCAGCCTGGCAGCACAATCAAGCTGAGCCTTGTGGTTAGAAAGCCAGTCCATGCTGAGAATTAGATCAATATCCGAGTTACCCAGAACAATTGGAGAGGATAAATACTTATAGTCGCCTGTCACAGCCCTAGAATTTGATTGCAAATAGTTGCACAAGCATCCATGCATCATGTCTAAAATTCTTTGAAAGTTGAAATGGGGATTGTTGAAACCCTAGCACCAGATCAAGTCAAATAGGTTCAACCTAAAATAATCTTCAATGAATCCAAAATGCCTTTGAAAATGATCATTATTTTTGTTAAAGGTGAAAACCTCTGCCAAAAATGATGCAAATATTTTTAGGCCACTCTGGATATTTGAACTAATTCATAAAGTATTTGAATTGGGGCATTTAATTGCTATAAATATTATTAAATGCTCCAGTAGTTCTGGAAATAGCTAAGGGCCTCTGAGAAAGTTCAGTTATTGCCCATAATTAATTTCAGGATTTATAGAAATGATTTGGTGTTTTTGCTAAATCAAAAACAAATTGCAAAAGTAGAAAACAGAAACAAATGGAAAGGCAGAAGACTTACCTGGGTCAACTTACCTGGCGTCCAGCCGGCCCAACACTGTGCAACCCAGCCAGCGCAGCGCCTTCTTCAACCTTCTGCCAGAAGGCGAGGCAGCTGCGTGGAGAGCGCACAGCCGAGCTGCGCCAGCTCCTGCTTGCCGCCTCCTGCTTCCCCCTCGCCTCTACCGACGCCACGCGACCCCTGGGTCTCTCACACTCCCCCTCGAGCTCTTTCCCTTCTTTTGCTCCCCCTCCCGAGTGCAACCGAGCGAGCTCGTCGCCGCCGACTAAAAGTGCGTTATATCGACTAGAGGGGGGTGAATAGGCGATTTTTATGAAAGTCTTCAAAACGTGGAAGTTTCGAAGACAAACGATGCCGTTTCGAGGCTCGATGCTACTCTTGGGAACATTATTGATACATCGACTTTAGAAATAAACCTATTACCATGCAGCGGAAGGTAGACTACACTAGGCAAACCATAGTCAAGTATTCAATGAAGTGAAAGCACAATGACTAATAGCAGCTAGGTAGTTAGGATCAGGTAGGAAGATATTAAGAAGCCAATCAGAACAAGCAGTCACTCAGTGAAGACAAAAGGTAGTGCAATCATACGATGACTTAACAAGGACCAACAGTAAGTAAAGGGAAGGGAAGGATGAAACCAGTGACTCGTTGAAGATAATGATTTGTTGGACCAGTTCCAGTTGTTGTGACAACTATACATCTGGTTAGGGCGGCTAGGTATTTAAACCTGAGGACACACAGTCCCGGACACCCAGTCTTGAACACGCAGCTCAGGACACCTAGTCCTCACCATATTCCCCTTGAGCTAAGGTCACACAGACCTCTCCCGATCACTCTGGTAAGTCTTCAAGGTAGACTCCCAAACCTTCATAGACTTCGTTCACCGGCGATCCATAATGACTCTTGGATGCTTAGAACGTGACGCCTAACCGGCTGGAGGATTGACAGTCCTCAAGTGTAATAAGTCTTCTGATCACACAGACAAGAAGACTTATGTGATGCCTAACACTCTTTGGCTCTGGGTGGTTAGGGCTTAATCCTCACAAGGAATTCTCTCTCAAAGGCTTCGAGGTGGGTTGCTCTCAAACGACAAAAGTCGTACTCTAACTCTGAGCAGCCAACCGTTTATGGTTGTAGGGGGTGCGCTATTTATAGCCACTAGGCAACCCGACCTGATTTGTCCGAAATGACCCTAGGTCACTAAGGAACAGACACGTGTTCCAACGGTCAGATTTCAAACACACACGGCAACTTTACTTGGGCTACAAGCAAAGCTGACTTGTCTAACTCTGGACAAGATTCACTCTCATAGTCTTCACTCGAAGACATAGGTTTTGGTTAAGCATCACTTCAGTCATTCTGACTGGTTCTCTTGGACCCCACTTAACAGTACGGTGGTTCCTGTGACTCAACAAAGAAGAAGAAGAACTACGAAAGATCTAAGTCTTCGAGCTCCATAGGCTTCATGCGATGTCTTCTCTTGTCATTGTCTTCAATGTCTTCATATATTTTTAGGGGTCATCTCTGGTAGGAAAACTGAATCAATGAGGGACTTCTACCTGTGTTATCCTGCAATTCTCACAAACACATTAGTCCCTCAACTAGGTTTGTCATCAATACTCCAAAACCAACTAGGGGTGGCACTAGATGCACTTACAATCTCCCCCTTTTTGGTGATTGATGACAAACTAGTTGAAGTTTTCAACGGGGAATATGATATGTGAAATTGTAAAGGATAAGGAATTGTCATCATAAGTTACAAGGACTCCCCCTGAAGATGTGCATATAAGTAATTTGCTTTTGGAATGCAAATGCACATGGCAGGTTGTACTCGTGGAGATCCTCTTGAACTTATGATGACAATTCATTATGCATGTGAAGGTATGTGAAGATAATGACATGCATAATGGAAAATGGACGTCTGCAAAATGATCTAAGTGCGGAATTTATCGTTGCACATGCGGAATTTATCATCGCATCACAAAGTGGCAAATAAGTAGCAGACGACCATCGAGTTTAAGTGTTAGAACTCAATGAACCAAATGAATCAAATGAGAGTTGTAAACACTAGGCAAAATATAAAGCAACCGCCCATGTGGACCCGCTTGAAGACTATCGAACTCATATGCTTCTCCCCCTTTTGTCAGTAAGGACCAAAAAGGTTTGAAGACATAGAGCATCTACTCATTCCCATGAAGAGTAGGTGAAGAAGCAGGGTTGTCGGTGGTGTTCGGCGGTGCAGAAGAACTTGGAGCAGTGTCGAAGCGTGCTGAAGGAGGGGGTGGTGAAGTAGCATCGTCTTCGTCCTCGATCACTCTGGCATTCATAGTTGCCGCAGAGGAAGAGAACTCAGAGTCTTCAAGAGATGCGGTTCGACGTAGCACTGCCCTTTGAGGAGGTGTGGAGTCAAACTTGAAGCGTTTAGAGAATCCATCCTCGTGAAGATCATCTTCAGAGCACATAAGCGTCAGCCCTTTCCATGTGTGTCGAGAGGTTTCATGGGAAACAAAGGCATTCTTGGTGGCAAGATTGCGAATGCGGTTAACATCCACCAAGAGGCTTTGCATTTGGCACTTCAACTAGTCATGATGCCTATCGTGTTTCTGATGAAGAGCCACCAGAAGCTCTCGGTCATTGTCGGTGTCAAAACCGGCGGATCTCGGGTAGGGGGTCCCGAACTGTGCGTCTAGGCCGGATGGTAACAGGAGGCAAGGAACATGATGTTTTACCCAGGTTCGGGCCCTCTTGATGGAGGTAAAACCCTACGTCCTGCTTGATTAATATTGATGATATGGGTAGTACAAGAGTAGATCTACCACGAGATCAAGGAGGCTAAACCCTAAAAGCTAGCCTATGGTATGATTGTTGTATGATGAAGTTGTCCTACGTACTAAAACCCTCTAGTTTATATAGACAACCGGAGAGGGTTAGGGTTACACAAAGTCGGTTACAATGGTAGGAGATCTTGAATATTCACATCGCCAAGCTTGCCTTCCACGCCAAGGAAAGTCCCATCCGGACACATGACGAAGTCTTCAATCTTGTATCTTCATAGTCCTGGAGTCCGGCTGAAGGTATAGTCCGGCTACCCGAACACCCCCTAATCCAGGACTCCCTCAGTAGCCCCTGAACCAGGCTTCAATGACGACGAGTCCGGTGCGTAGATTGTCTTCGGCATTGCAAGGCAGGTTCCTCCTCCAAATTCTTCATAAAAGTTTGTAAACACCAAGAGTAGTGTACGGCTCTACAAAATAAGTTTCCACATATTGCCACAGAGAGAATAATATTAACACAAATCTAATCCGCTGACGTATTCCGCAGTGTGTCACACTATGGCCAAGCCTTTATTCGAATCGTTTTCACTTTTCCACCTCAGTGTGTTTTGCGAGGCGGTTTCCTTGGCACGTCTTGTCAAAGCAGAGATCGTGTCCCCTTTATTTACGGGATTCTCATCAATACGGACGTGGGTAACCCAATCGTGCCCGTTAGCATGTCTTCTCAATTAAAGGCAAGTCCCAAACGGTTACGGGGAGGGCTCCTGGTATTCAACCTCTTATAAAGAGACCAAGGCCTTACTCCTTTTCTCCAATCTCAAAACAAGTTCTCCCGTCGCCTCGAGTTCCAACACCCTAGGCTCCAGATTCCAGGCGCTTCGGACCTTCACAATGTCCAGTTCCGTCCTTCAAGGCCGATGGATGCCCTCCTCCGTCACGGAGGACGACATGCTAAAGTTGAGAGAGGCTAAGTTCTTCACCGCCGAAATTTTGCATAGGTTGCCTGCTCAAAGGCAGGCTATTCCCAGTCCCCAGCCCGATGAGAGCGTAGCGCTCATGTCTCACTTCCTTCGGGGGTTAGGCTTCCCGATGGATCCCTTCGTGAGGGGGCTGATGTTCTATTATGGGCTGGAATTTCATGACTTAGCTCCGGAGTCCATCCTCCACATTTCCTCATTCATCGTTGTGTGTGAAGCGTTCCTCCGTGTTACTCCTCACTTCGGATTATGGCTCAAGACTTTTGGAGTGGAGCCGAAGATGATCGAGGGACTGCACGCAGAGTGCGGAGGCGCTGTCATAAGTAAGAATGCTGATGCTCCATGGCCCGAGGGCTCCTTTCAAGAGGAGCTCGGCTTGTGGCAACGAGAGTGGTTCTATATCACCGCTCCCAGGAGCGCCAAGTGGGTGGCGCCTCCTGCCTTTCGCTTGGGTCCCCCACCACGGCTAGCGTCATGGGTCAACAAAGGATTAGATTGGGGGTTATCCAAAGACGTGCCCTTGTTGCAGGTCCGCATTAGGGATCTCTTAGAAAGAGACCTCAACCTGGTCAAGGTGACGCAAGTCATGCTGATTCGCCGAACACTGCCCGGCAAACGTTGCTCCCTTCATCTGTGGGAGTTTAATCCGGAGGGACCACGAGCTCTCCAGCATTTTATGGGCGCAACGCCCGTGGAGATGTATAAAATGTTCTTTGGATCACAAGCAATGTGTCCGGATTTGACCGAGGACGTAGGTTTAAGCTGCAATCGCCCGGATACTCAAGTAAGTAACCTTGTGTCCGGACTCGCTATCCGTAAAATTGTCATAAATTCGTCCCTAAAAGAGTTGTCCTTTTAAACAGGAGTGGATAGCGAAGGCAAAGCTGATCAGGTGTCCGGCTCCCCTTCCTGAGACCAGGCCGGATCCCGTGCTAGTCAGGATGTTGAAGATCGTGCCTTTGGAGGGAAGTGAGGGGGAGGACAAGGAAACTATGGCCTCCTCGAAGGAGGCTGCTCCGAAGGGAAGAACCGACAATTCCTCTCCTAAGGGGAAGAAGAGGGCCGCCTCTGACGACCCGGAGACCATGGCCTCAAAGCGGGGGGAAAAGTCCTCGTCAGAGGGTCTGACGCCGGGGAGATCCTCGGCCGAACTACGCCCTCAAAGGGATCAGCCCTCCAGCGAGCTGTAAGTAGAGAAAGATTTTCCTTTGGAGGGATGAGAGAAATCCTTGCTTTTTATCTGAGAAGATTAACCGAAATTTTACTTTGTAGCTCGGACCTCAGCCCTTCTCAGCAGAGCTCTTCTTCGGGGGATCTTCTTCCGGAGATGATGGAGAGTGGAACGCCTCCCCCTGCCGTACCTCCTGGCAAGGCGGGCGACCCTGAGGTGTCTTCGCGGAGGGTTTCTGTGAATCCGGCAGGGGTGGAAGGTAGCCATATGTCCCCCCAAGGTTCTCCGCATCCGGCCTTCGATGGAGGTCATAGGACGAGTCCGGCACCGTCCGATGCACGGTCGGAGGAGCTGATGATTCTGCTGGGGCGAGCTTCTATCTCAGAGGAGCACCGTGCATTGATGGGTACGGTGATTGGAAGGATTTCGTCCGCGGAAAGCGGATTGCATGAGGCCGTCAGAAGTTTGCTGACGGGTTTTGAGGTACGTTTGATAATGTACTTCTTTGTCAGTTGCGCATAAACAAGATGCGTCCTGTGTAGATAGTAGCCCCTGAGACTCTGTGCTCTATCAAAATTGACGGAGCGCGGAGGATCATAATCCCAGGTCTAAAATGTCACCTTTGTATACAGGTGGCGAAGTGTCCGGAATTGAGCCGAACTGATGATTTTGCCGAACTAAAGCGGCAACTTGACAAGGCAGATGCCGACATCGCGCTCGTCAATGAGCGGCTTGATGAGGCTCAAGGTATGCAATTCCTCGGGCGGCATCTGGTAAGAGGAGCTTTATGCCAGTATCTTACAATGTGTGTGCTTGACGCCGATGGTGCGGCCGCCGTGGAGAGTCTTCGGGTGGAACTTGCCCGAGCTAAGGAACAAGCCAGGAAAAGTAATGCGGTTGCCGAGAAGGCCCTTGAAGAGCTGAGAGCCGAACAGGGTGTTCACTGCCGAAGCAAGAAGGAGATGGCCATGATGACCGTGAAGTTAAAAAGTGCTGCTGACCGTTGCATGTTTCTTGAGAAATAAGACCGGGCGAGACAGACGGACTTATAGAAGGGCGTTGCTGATGCCAAGGACGCTCGCTCTGCGATGAGAGCTGCGAAGGAGGAGCTGCGTCAGACCGGAAAGATTGCGGCTGGAAAGCCCTTTATGCTGCGGAGGAAGTTTTGTGATCCGAAGTTTGCTCCGTTGGACCAGCTGTGGAGTGCGGAGGACACCTATATGGCTTTGGCAGCGTGTGCTGCTGATGCGACCGAATATTTTCGAGATCAAGAAGATCGCGAAGTGGAAAGGCTTTTCTCGTCGTAGTTCCAGAATCCAGAGCGTCCACTGGCAGTGGACGATCGTCTGGCTCAATGGGCGAAGCTGAATAGATTGTCCGGACTCGCCATGAAGTATGTCATGGGTCATCTGTGGCCGGGGAGATCGGAGCCGAAGAGTTATTTCAGCTTGGTGGAAAAATTCCTTGACGCAGTGCCACGTATCAATGCGATGAAGAGGTCAGCATGCATAGAGGGCGCACGGATGGCTCTTGCCCGTGTCAAGACATACTGGGAAAAGATGGAGACCACCGTTGTTGCATCCCGAGATTCGGACGAAAGCCGAGTACCCTCCGAGCACTATTTTCAGGAAGTCCTTGAAGGCGCTCGTGTAATAGAGACGCAGTGCTCGAAGGATGCTATGTTCTGATAGCATATGTAATTATAAAGCAATATTTTGACGAATTGTAGTAGCCTTTTATACTTGTGCCTTCAAGTATTTGGAACGCCTCCTGTGCAGCCATTTTAAGATATATATATACAAAATCTGAAAGATTGCGGTCGTTGGCTTCAGCCCCCACGCACAAAGTGCGGGGGTGCTCGCAGAAGGCGCATTTTCACACTTAATCCAATGTCTTGGTCCTACAAAGGAGGTGATAGCGCAGAGAGCTAGGCAACCGGACTATAATGCTTTAACACTTTCACTTAGCCATAGGAGCTTGACAATGGGACTATTTAGGTAGCCCCTGGTGGCGACTGCGCTCGCCCGAATTCGGGGCGCGTATGTGCCTGACTGGGAAACGGCCCTTCGTTAATGCGGAGGAATCCTACATATTCCAGAGAGTCATCGAGTGGTTGACCAGTCTCATGCCATATCATGACAGTGGGTTTTCGGCTTTCTCTACTGAGGTGCTCGCCTGGCCGAACCAGGGCACAATCGCAGTAGTTCTCTTGGTGCCGCCTTAGCCGATAGAGCGGAATGTAAGGCGGCCGAACACAGGAGCCGGGCAACCCAACATTTGACCAAAATCATGACTCGGAGCTGATGCATATAAGGCCAAACTCGCGACGCCGAACACTCCCTAAGGTATTCGGTCTTTATGAGAGCGGGCGAGGTAACGCCCTGAGGAAGAAGCCCCTAGTGTCCAGGTACGCGCAAGAATTCTGACGTGGCCACATGCCAAGATGCCAGCCTCCTCCTTGGTCATAGAACCAGGGGATGTGTATCAACAAGAGACAGTAAGCAAGGTTTACGCAGGGTCTTAATCTAAAAAGAATCCTTGGAACGGGTCCCTACTGCACGTCTGCGCCTGTGTCTCCGTTGTGCCGTATCCTGGACGGGCGCAGCACGACGTTCATCTATAAAAAGAGAGCAACTAAGTTGAAAAGGGGGCGTGCCGAACAAAAGTTATATGAAATAAACAAAGTGTAAAGTAAAATATGAAAAACTGAGCTTTATTGTCTCTTATTTTATATGTGTGAAGCCCCTAGTGCAGGGGTATATGGCCACTAAGCCTTTATCAATGATACTTTTGTGTCGGACTCGTCTATCCGTGTCCGTGGTCTTAATGACCTGTTCTGATGTTCTGGCTGGTGAAGCCATTGTATTGTGGGGCTGTTAAAGTGGCCGCACAATCCTCCGCTTGGGGGAGGTGTTCTCACTGCTTCCCCTTTAAGGAGATGATGCCGCGTGGACCGGGCATCTTAAGCGTAAGAGATGCATAATCCAGTATTGCGTTAAAGCGGGTGAAAGCTTCGCGTCCCAGTAGTGCTTGATAGCGACTTGAGAATGGGACGATGTGGAAAGTCAGCTTTTCACGACGGAAGTTATCGGCAGAGCCGAAAATAACCTCGAGCCGGAGAAAACCCATGCAATGGGTGTCCGGACCTGGCATTACTCCTTGAAAGGAGGTTTTGCTGTGGCAAATTCTTTTTGGGTCGATCCCCATGTGGCGGATTGAGTCCTGATATATCAGGTTGAGTCCGCTGCCACCGTCCATAAGGACATTTGAAAACTAGAGTCCGCCAATTATTGGATCGAGTACCAGGGCAGTCTAGCCTGGGTTCCTGACACTTCTAGAATAATCCAGATGATCGAAGATGATTGGTTTTGACAACCAGTGGCGGGATTCCTTTGGGATAGGCCGTGGGGCGCGTACCTTTATGGGCGCCGCACGTTTTGTTATGTGGAGTAAGTTTACTGTTTTTACTTCTTGTGGGAAATTCTTTTGTTTCCTGGTACTCTGCTTTGGGGTTCGTCCTCATCTTCGCTTGGTGTGTCGAGCCCCTTGTGTTCGGCGTTGAGTCTGCCGGATTGTTTGAAAACCCAACAACCTCTGTGGGTATGGTTAGCAGGCTTTCCGGGAGTGCTGTGTATTTGACATATCCTATCCAAGATTTTGTTTAGGTTGGATAGGTCGTCCCTGTTATCTTGGAGGGGCGGTTTTTTCTGATTCTGTTGTGAGCTTTTGAATCCAGCGTTGACTGTCGTGCTCTTCGGACTTTTTTCCTTAGTCCGGCGACGGTCCTTATTGCATCGCGGTTTTCCGTTTCCATCCCTAGTTTCGGATGTACTTGGGTCACTGGTGCTGCATCTTGCCAACCAGCTATCCTCTCCTGCGCAAAAGCGGGTCATGAGGCTTTTCTTCGCCGAGGTGTCTGGCGAGCCATTCGTCTCGGACATTATGCCTGAAAGCCGCTAAGGCTTCAGCGTCCGGACAGTCGACTATCTGATTCTTTTTAGTAAGAAATCTATTCCAGAATTGCCGTGCTGACTCTCCGAGCTGTTGAGTTATGTGACTAAGATCATCTGCATCCGGAGGGCGGACATAGGTCCCTTGAAAATTTGCTCGGAAAGCGTCCTCGAGCTCTTCCCAACTTCTGATTGTGTTTTCAGGAAGGCTTTTGAGCGAATGCCGGGCTGGCCCTTTAAGCTTGAGGGGTAAGTATTTTATGGCATGGAGGTCATCTCCTCTAGCCATATGTATGTGGAGGATATAATCCTCGATCCAGACTCCAGGGTCTGTTGTTCCATCATATGCCTCTATGTTTACGGGTTTGAATCCTGCTAGAAATTCATAATCCAGGACCTCATCGGTGAAACATAGGGGTGTGCGGCACACCTGTATTTGGGTGTGCCGGATTCTGATAATGGCTTTACTGCATTGCTTATGAGAGCTTGCTTTCTTGGCCCGTAAATGGACCTGGCTGGGCCATGATGTGAATCCTTAAGTGGGTCGCATGCCGGCTTAAGTGCGGCGCTGCTTGCCGCTTTATGCTGGCCATGGGGTCGTCTATCCAACCGTGTGGCTTTCTCACTTTTGGAATGCGAGGGCTCTAAGGCCTCCTCGTCGAATTCAGGCAGTAGCTTTCTCTTCGAATAGCTTTTAGTGCGGCGACTATCGCCGTATTTGTCTGTGGTATTGATTACTTTACTCCATCTGATCCTGAGTGCATCTTCCGCAGTTTTTAGCTTCCGCTTCTGCTTTTTCAGGCTGTGTGCGGCTGCAACGAGCCGTTTGTGGAGGTTCTTCTGCTTCGTGGGCTTGTCCGGCGTAGGGTCGTCCAGAATGCCATTTTCGCCAGGGGAGGGATGTTCGGTTTCTCTATCCGGGTTGTCCTGTTGGGATGGTTGCTCTAAGGCATGCTCGTCGTCTACCGGCTCATCCTGCTCTATGGCTGGGTCTTTATCGAGGCGGGGCTTGGGTCGGCGTTTACGCCAACGCTTTGATTGTTTTTCGAGAGATCGATCCCTCTTTCCATCCCCGTTTTCCTCGTTGTTGCTTCCTTTAGGGGTATCCACCGTGTACACATCGTGAGATGAGGTGGCTGTCCAATACCCTATAGGCGTTGGTTCTTGGTTGTCTCCTGCATTGTCGTCCATACCATTGATGTCTTCAGAGTCGAAGTCGAGCATGTCGGTTAAGTCATCGACAGTGGCTACGAAGTGGGTGGTGGGTGGGTTTTGAATTTCTTCATCATCCGAATCCCATCCTTGCTGACCGTACTCTGGCCAGGGCTCTCCTGATAAAGAGAGAGACTTTAGCGAATTCAGGATGTCACCGAAGGGCGAGTGCTGAAAGATGTCTGCGGCGGTGAGCTCCATTATCGGCGGCCAATTGGATTCGATCGGCAGGGGCACGGGGGGCTTGGAGATCGGAAAGGAATCCGGCTCCTCAGAGTCACGGGCCATGCGAAGTGCGGGGCTGGAGTTCGGCTCGATCGCCTCTGAGATCGCAGCCCCTGAGGCAGTGTCCCACCGCTGATCCTCGATCGGCGCAGTAGGCTCCGAATCAATGGTCGGAACCGATGCGTGTGCGGCCTCCAAGGCGCTGTTCAGCGACAGAGTTATATCATGACCATCGAGACAGTGCGGCGCGCTTGGCTCTGGCTCAAATCCGTCGAAGATCAAGTCCCCGCGGATGTCAGTCGTGTAGTTTAGGCTTCCAAACCTGGCTTGATGGCCAGGGGCGTAGCTTTCGATCTGCTCAAGGTGGCCAAGCGACTTGGCCCGCAGTGTAAAGCCGCCGAAGACGAAGATCTGTCCGGGGAGAAAAGTCTCACCCTGGACTACATCGTTGTTGATGATCGAAGGAGCCATCGGGCCTAAAGGCGATGACACAGAGGAACTCTCAATGAAAGCACCAATGTCGGTGTCAAAACCGGCGGATCTCGGGTAGGGGGTCCCAAACTGTGCGTCTAGGCCGGATGGTAACAGGAGGCAAGGAACACGGTGTTTTACCCAGGTTCGGGCCCTCTTGATGGAGGTAAAACCCTACGTCCTGCTTGATTAATATTGATGATATGGGTAGTACAAGAGTAGATCTACCACGAGATCAAGGAGGCTAAACCCTAAAAGCTAGCCTATGGTATGATTGTTGTATGATGAAGTTGTCCTACGGACTAAAACCCTCCGGTTTATATAGACACCGGAGAGGGTTAGGGTTACACATAGTCATTTACAATGGTAGGAGATCTTGAATATCCGCATCACCAAGCTTGCCTTCCACGCCAAGGAAAGTCCCATCCGGACAAGGGACGAAGTCTTCAATCTTGTATCTTCATAGTCCTGGAGTCCGGCTGAAGGTATAGTCCGGCTACCCGAACACCCCCTAATCCAGGACTCCCTCAGTCATTGAGAACACGAGATCGCTTCTTGGGTCATTGGCCAATAGTGCTTTCGGTGGCTTCAGTAAGGGCACGATGAGGTGCACGTGTAGTTCCAGCCAGAGGATAAACACGAGTGACTGCTTCAACTCCTTCAATGTTCTGAGAGAAACTTTGATGCTCGGCATTCTGAAGACTAAGAGGCTCCTTGGCAGGCTCAGGATAAATGGCTTCAACGGACATATCCACATCAGGCAAAAAGATCCAATGATTGCGAGCAGATGGCTGATATGAGATAGCGGAGTGGAGTTTAATCAGCCGCATTATCCATGGAGCGTAGAACTTCAAGCCAAAAAGATCAGAGCCTGATGCAGCAAGTTGGCGGATGAAAAAGTCCTGTGCATTGAAGCATTTGCCATGAAGAATATAGAAGACCAAAGTCTTCATTGCAACTTCCAGCTTGGCATGTGGAGAATGTCCTTTGATGGGCCAGAGAGTTCGCCTTATGATGTGATAAATAGTCCTTGGCAGATACTCAAGGTCTTCAACAAGGAACTCCTTAGGATATGCCGCATCTTGTGGCAAGGGCTTCATCATACTGAGCATCTGACTCATGTTTGGTTGAGGCTTCTGAAAGATGCTCTCCATAGCTTCACTGTGAAGCTGACAGCCAGGTTTGTAGAGATCGCCAGGAGTGGGCAGACCAGTGAGCTCAATGATATCAAAGGCTTTGGCTTCATGATGAACATTTCCTTTCATCCACTCCAGGACCCAAGTCTTCGGATCTCTGTTGTACCCACGGATGTGAAGTGTGGCATAGAATTGGAGCAGCAACTCTTCATTCCAGTGCTCTTGGTTGGTGACAAACGGAAACAATCCAACCTCTTCGAAGCAGTCCAGAGCTTCTTCCAGACAGGGCAGACCAGCTATTGCTTCGGTGTCAAGACGCTTATGTGGGAAGATGCGACCTTGATTGTACAGAATGCAGGAGTAATAGCTTCGCTGCAGATAGCTCCAGAACCGATCAGAAGATAATCTTTCCCTTGAGTAGGGGTTCTTGGAGCTATTGAAGAAAGTGTTGTCTGCTTCGAAGCCATTGACATTGAAGGATCCAGGTGCTGATGCAGGACCCGGAAACCTGGGCAAACTTGGAATTGGCTTCTGTACCTGAGGCCTATGCTCAACATGATAGTCAAACTGAGGACCAACAACAGGCGCAAGATCAGAAGCAGTAGCATCATTGGCTTCGCTGACTTCTAGTTCTTGGGTTGGTGGAGGATCCACATTTGCTTCAGCCATGACAATGTCAGCGGCTTCATTGGTGTTGGTGGTGGCAGCCTCAAGATTCTCAACCTCCACTTGATGAGCTGGAGGGTCGGTCACAGTCATGTTCTCCTCAAGAACAGCTTCTTGGTGAGACGGGGGTGCGGCAACTCTTGGGGTTTCTTCTTCATCGGCTGATGCAGCCGGAATGTCTTCAGCAGCTTTAGCTTCAGACTCAGAGACTGGAGGCCTTCGTCCTTTGCGAAGCCTGCGTAACCCTGGCGACGCATGTGGAGTTGGAGTTGGCTGGGCCTCAAAGTCATCTTCCTCTTGTGCTTGTGGGTGATCAGCCCATGATGCATCCTGAGCAATTGGCGTCAGCGGACGACCAATGCTGATGAGCTCACTGTGCGTAAGCACAGGCGATGATACCTGTTGGTGCTCGATCTCAAAAAGAAGTGCATCATCTTCAACATGGTTATGGTGACCAATGTCTTCAGCAGCGGTGGGATCAGCTGCTGGAAAGTCTTCAGCTTCATAAGCCTCTGTGGAAGCAGGCTCATGGACAGTCAGTTGGCGCTCTTGATGTTCAGCGTCAGGATGAACCATGGAGATGGGTTCAACAATTAAGGGCTTTGTGGGAGCAGCCCGTTCCTTCTTGGTCTTCCGCTTCTTCTTGGAGGGAGCAGCATCAGAGGCTTCAGAATGTTTCCTCTTTCTGGCTTCAGCCTCGGCAGTCCTCGTCTTCTTCAGTTCTGAAGCGGTTGACCTGGCCTTTGGCTTCGAGCCAGTCATGCTAGTTGGGAAGACAATGGGATCTGCTTCCTGCCTTGGTGCGTTGGGTTCTGCCACAGTGGGCTTCTTCTTCTGCTTAGCAGCCATCCTGGGATCAATGCCCGGACGCCCAAGGGCGTTGCGCTTCTCAGCCTCGTTGTAGCCTTGCACACACTTGTCAGCCAGGCTCTTCATGCGCTCACGAGAACCCTGAGCTTCTGCATGTTTCTTGAGAAAGGCTTCTTTGAGCTCGTGCATCATAATCTTGAAGTTTTTCACCTCTTGCACGCTGAGCTTGGCCATATGCTTCTTGAACTGAGCTTTCTCAAAGTCAATCTTTTGCTTCAGTTCGACGATACGCTGAGCTAGAGTTAGCTCTGAAGCAATGGCGCCATGGAAGGCGACACTGAGGCCAATTGGAAGTTGCAGATCTTCGAAGCTGAGGTTGGGCATGTCAGACCACTCATCAATGAAGTTGTGGATGATTGCCACGTCAAAGAGAGGCAGATCATTGAAGATTTCTGCTTCTTCTTTGCTCTTGATCAGTTGTTCAAGAGCATCATCTGCAAGATCTTCATCACTGGACAGGTCGATGGCATCGTTGCGCAGAATAGCAGCAGCTGTCAGTTCTTGGCCGGTGTGTGGCAGAGGCATCTTGACTTTCTGGGGCTTGGAGATGTGTGACAAATCTTCAGACTGAACACTGTCTTTAGGAGGTGCAGTAGCCAGTGGCTTCGCCCGTGAGATTTTTGGTGCAGAGGCAGGCTTTGAAGCTTTAGGCTGCTTCAACTTCTTTGGCTTCGACGCTGCAGGTGCTTCATCTGATTCAGCGTCATCTGCAGGCTCATTCACAGCTGTCCCTTGAACCACGATATGAGTGATGAGACCTTCCAAGTTGTAGAAGGGCCCAAGAAGATTGGGTTCAGCTTCGCGAGTGCCATCGGCACGGGGAGCAGAGGGACCAGGGTTGAAGTCTAATCCCAAAGACTTCTTGTTCTGCATTGCCGAATTCCGGGCAAACTGGAAGTTGCGCTTGAACAGATTGTCGTCACGACAGCATAGCAGTGATGATGGGTCAGCATCCGCAGGCTGTGGTCCATGGACCATGCAGGGATAGAAGCCTTGTTCAATGGCTTCATCTCTGGACCTGGGTTGAAGATTTTTGTAGAGGATGTCTCCCCATGGTTGCTTGATGGCATTCTTTTCAGCATATTCCTTTGTCACAAATCTGTACTTGAACCACTGTTCTGCCCAGTATCGTCGAATCCATTGGATTCGTGTCTTGCGCTGATTATAATCCTCTTCAGGATCTGTCTTGTACAGCTCTGAGAGGTCATCGGGAAGATCTCTTGATGTTTCTCCTCGATGCTTTCTGCCACCCTTCCTTGCTGATTTCTCTGAAGCCATGAAATTTAAACTGAATGGCTTCAATACGTTCAAAGGCTTCAAAGGCTTTCGCTTGCTGGACAAACAGGAACTGGCTTCGGGAGAATTTATGTGATACTGTAAGAATTCTGCAAATGAATGCAGACTATGAGAACCAAGGGATTCTCCCACAGACATGTGCCTGTGACACCATTAAGGTGCAAGGGAAGGGGAAGAGGTCATATGCATTCTCAGAAGATTTTGAAGATAAATCAGTTTAGAAGACATTGACCTCATCATGCGAAGACATTCACTCATAGATAAGGAGTTGGTTCCAGATTTGTACGAATACATGGATCAGTACAAGTGAGGAATCTAACTACTTTGTGAAGCATAATTGAATATACTAGGCATATTATGAGATGCAGTATGAAATAGATCCAACTTGTGTGAACAGAAACTGCTTGTGGTAGAAAGTGACAAATCTATAGGATCAAAGGGGCCATAAAAAGGAAGTTTTATTTACCACACGAAGAACTGCTAGACGGAGTGGAAGAGGAGGCTGAGCAGTCCGATCATCCATGCCCTAACTTGGCAATGGAGGACACTTACGGCGACGGCGGAGAAGACGATGTCCGCGGTCGGCGTGAAGACGGCGTCGGAGAGGTTGCGACAGCTAAGTGCTTCGTCGCCGGCGTCGTCGAGGGCTAGCGGTGGTGCTAGGGTTCGTGCGAGAGTGAAAGAAGAGATAATGACTATGGTGTGGTGCGTATTTATAGGGACAGGGGCAGCTCAGTGTTATTACATAGGTGCCCCTGGCGATTCACATCTGAGGAACACGTGGCCATCATGCAGCATATCGGAGGTTGTTCCATGTCCCACGCACGCCTGGATTGTCGGGTGGTCGTTCCCACTTCTCCGGTTTTCAGGTGAAGGAATTAGCATTGAAAGTGGACGTAATGTTTGTCTCTGTATCTTCTGCTGACAAGGATGCACAGAAGACATTTGATAGGTTCAAAAGAATGCATATGATTTGGAGAGATAGAGTTTGAGATAGAAAGCATAGAGAGGTTAGGGTCCGATCACATTCACTTAGTTCAAAAGATTCAACAAGAAGACATAGCTATAAATGAATGCTGTAGAGGACAGAACACTAGTATATATATATATATATATATATAATCAATATAGTGAAGATAATCATGAAGACTTGTTGAGATTGAAGCCAAACCAAATGTGAATACATAGCAAATGTAACGCCATGAGTGAAACACTTCAAACAGAACATTTGGTGGTGGCGTTACCCACCGTATAGGAAGTATTAGACCCAGACATGGCGCATAATTATCATGGTGCTCCGAAGTCAAATTCCTCATTAATGTATTCACACTTAGAATGCATGTCTTCATTAATTGAAGATATACTTTACTTCGTGTGTTGCACATCTAAGTCATCAATATGCATAAGTGTTAGGATGTGTGCCTGATCACAGGACATTTGAGGATTCCAATAGCTCACACTGTAACTTGCAAAATCTCTTCTTATCCAAGGGCTTGGTGAAGATATCTGCCAATTGCTCTTCATTGTTGACGTGTATGATATCAATGTCTTCCTTCACAACATGATCTCTGAGAAAGTGATGACGAATCTCAATATGATTTGTCTTCGAGTGCTGAACTGGGTTGTTGGCAATCTTGATGGCGCTTTCGTTGTCGCAGTAGAGTGGAAATTGCTTCAGATGAATGCCATAGTCTTTGAGTGTTTGCTTCATCCACAGAAGCTGAGCGCAGCAAGATCCAGCAGCAATGTATTCAGATTCAGCAGTGGAGAGACATACACAGTTCTGCTTCTTTGAAGACCAACATACAAGTGATCGTCCCAGAAAATGACATGTGCCTAATGTAGACTTGCGATCCACCTTGTCACCAGCATAATCAGCATCCGAGAATCCAACCAGATCAAACTCTGAGCCCTTTGGATACCACAATCCTAGAGTTGGGGTGTGAGCCAAATATCAAAGAATTCGCTTCACAGCTAAGTGATGCGATTCCTTTGGTGCCGCTTGGAATCGAGCACACATGCAAACACTAAGCATAATATCTGGCCTAGATGCACATAGATAAAGTAAAGAACCAATCATGGAGCGGTATACCTTTTGATCAAACTCTTTACCATTGTCATCGGGACCCAGATGATGTTTGGCTGGCATTGGCGTTGTGAATCCTTTGCAGTCTTGCATACCGAACTTCTTCAGGCAATCTTTGAGATACTTCTCTTGAGATATGAAGATGTCGTTGCGTTGCTGTCATATTTGAAGACCGAGGAAGAACTTCAGCTCTCCCATCATGGACATCTGATATTGCTCTTGCATCATATATCCAAACTCACCGTCCTGGATGCAGTATGTTGTGGCCTGATTGGCCACGCGCTCCGAGCCCTCCTCATTCTCTGTCAATGCCCCTTGCATCAGGTATTCCTTGAATTCCTCGGTCTAGTATCCCTCCTGGAGCTCGAGCGCAAGGAGTTGGCGCTCTCCTGAGGTCGGGCCACAGGCTGGGGCTCCTGTGGCAGGCGGTTGTGGGAGTTCCTCCTGAGGCTGAGATGTTCTTGAAAGTGGTGGCGTTGCTGATGGCTTGAAGAGCCGCTCCTTGAAGATGCCAGGCTCCTGGGGCTGTCGCTTGGATGCTCTTATGGCAATGTTGTCGGCTTCCTTGTTGGTGCCACAGGGCATGTGCTGCAACTCCAGGCCCAGAAATTGCTTCTCCATCTTGCGCACCTCCGCGAGGTATGCTTCCATGTGCTCGTCCTTCGGCTCGTATACCTTGTTGGAGAAGTTGACGAGGAGCTATGAGTTGCCCCTGATAGTGAGACGCTTCACCCCCAGCGCCGCCGCAGCCTTCAGGCCGGCTATGAGGCCCTCGTATTCTGCAATGTTGTTGGAGACCTTCTCGCCCTACTGGAAGCAGAGCTGCATGGCGTAGTAGAGCTTGTCCTGAGTGGGCGAGATGAGTACTGTTCCAGACCCCGCTATTAGGCGCCTCGCTTCCCGGTGAGAGGGATCGGTCTTCGCTTTCTTCAAGCGCCGTGGCGTCTATCCATTCTGCCACGAAATTAGCAAGCGCAGCCCCCTTGATGACCCTGGTAGTACTGAACTCCAGCTGGAATGCTTGCAACTCGATGTTCCATTCAGCAACTCTTCCGGCATAGTTGGGGCTCCTGAGCACTCTCTCCAATTGTTAAGCTGAGACGACCCTGATGGGGTGGCCCTGGAAGTAGTGTCGTAGCTTTCGCGAGGCCACTAGGAGCGTGAGTAGGAGCTTCTGAGGCATGGGGTACCGCGCTCTTGCATCCCGCAACACCGTGCTGACGAAGTATATCGGGTGCTCGATGAGGGTAGGCGTGCTGATGAGGTTCGCGTCTTCTAGAAGCCGGGGTGCCTCTTGAGGAGGTAGAGCCCCCGACGCTTGGTGGCTTGTCGAAGTCTTCGCGAGTTTGGGGGCGTCGTCCTGCCGAGGCTGATCCTCTGCCGCTACTGCTGCAGCCCTTGTGGCGCCCTTCTGGTCTTGCATCATCTCTGCTGGAGGCATGGTACGGCGTGATGCGCCCTTGGCTTGGTGTTCTTCCCGAACCGCCACCAGAGTCACGCTAGCTGAGTGCAGGGTGGTGGCAAGATAGAGCACTAGGGGCTCGCGGGGTCGTGGCGCTGCCATCACTGTAGGGCTGGTCAGGTATCTCTTGAGATCTTGAAAAGCTTGGTCGGCCTCAAGGGTCCACTTGAACGGGCCCTTCTTTTTCATCAGCTTGAAGAAGGGTAGGGCACGCTCTCCTAGCTTGGAGATGAAGCGCCCCAACGCATTCACCCAACTAGCCAATTTCCGCATTTCCTTGAGGGTCTATGGTGGACTCATGTCTTGAATGGCTTTGACCTTCTCTGGGTTGGCCTCGATCCCCCTGTGGGACACCAGGAAACCCAGCAGCTTGCCGAAAGGGATGCCAAACACGCATTTCTTCTGATTGAGCCACAAGTTCACCTGGCGAAGGCTTTCAAAGGTCTCCTCTAGGTCTTGGATCAAGGTCCCCGCCTCCCGATACTTCACCACGATGTCGTCAACGTAGGCTTCAGCATTTCTCCCGAGTTGCCGCCCTAAGGCGATGTGCATGAGTCGCTGGAAGGTTGTGCCCGTGTTGCGCAGCCCGAATGTCATGCAAGTGTAGCAGTACAACCCACACGGGGTTAGGAAGGCCGTCTTCTCCACATCTTCTACCGCCATCTTGATCTGGTGATATCTTGAGAACGCATCCAGGAAGCATAGCAAGTCGCACTAGGCGGTGGAGTCGACGATCTGGTCGATGCGTGGAAGCGGGAACGGATCTTCGGGGAAGGCCTTGTTGAGGTTGGTGAAGTCGACGCACATCCGCTCCTTCCCGCCTTTCTTGGGGATGACGATGGGGTTCGCCAGCCTTTCGGGGTACCGAACCTCGCGAATGACACCCGCAGCCTTCAACTTGCGGGTTTCTTGGACGTTGAAAGCTTGCTTCTCCGTGGACTGCCGCCTTGCCTTCTACTTCACAGGGCGTACATTGGGGCACACCTTCAGGTGGTGCTCTATTACCTCTCTTGGGACCCCTACCAGCTGATCGGGCTCCCAGGCGAACACTCCCTTGTTTGCAGGCAAAAACTTCACTAGCGCCTCCTCCTGAGCAGGCTCGAGGTTGGCGCCTATGGTAAAGGTTGCCCCTGAGGACCCATCCTCCTCTACAAACACTTGCTTGTTTTCTGCCTTGTCCTGAGTGAAGAACTACTTCTTCTTGGTTGGTGCGGCTCTCTTGGCCTTGGAGGTATCCGCGTCGGCGGGTCGTGCTGTCGCGACGACCTTGAGGGCAAGCTTGAGCACCGCCAGGGCCTCCTTGGCGTCCCCCTTGATGGAGAGGACACCCTGGCTCCCTGGCATCTTCATGAGATTGTAAGAAGGATGGGTTGCTGCCATGAACTAGGCCACAACTGGGTACCCGAGGATGCCATTGTACGGGAGGCCAATGCGGGCGATGTCGAAGTCGATGAGCTCGGTGTGGTAGTTGTCACGCGTGCCGAAGGTCACGGGAAGGCGGATCTACCCCGGGGAGCGAGCGGGGCCTCCACCAACCCCCGAAAAGGGATTGCTGGGGCGTAGCCGCTCGATCGGTACGTGAAGGAGGCTGAAGGCCTCGACGGAGAGGACATTGTGGCCGGCGCCGCCGTCAACGAGCGTCTTAGTGATAGATACGTGGCAGATGGTGGGCGCGCACAGCATCAGGAGTGCACCCGAGCCGACGATGGAGGTGAGATGATCCTCCGAGTAGAAGGTGAGGTCGGCCTCAGGTGCGGCCCAGCCCGGCGGGGCCCTCAGGCATTTGGAAGCGGCGCTGATCTGGTGAACGTATGACTTGACATGCCAATCTGAGGGTGGTGCTTGCGAACCGCCGAGAAGAGCTGCGACGATGGGGGCCACCAGTTACCCGAAGCGAGCGATGAAGAGGTTGCATAGCTTCTCCCAGGTGGCGACAGAAGACTCCGGCAAGTGGAGGAGCCAAGCGCGCGGCGCGCCTACAAGGGCCATTGGGAACCAGTTGGCCATGATCTTGCCGTCGCCCCCGGCTTCCAGGACAGCCTCCTTGTACGCTAGTAGGAAAGCCGATGGGTCCGCCACGCCGTCGTAGCGCGGCGGCATCTCTGGCTTGAACTTGGGTGGCCACTGCACCTGCCGCAAGGTGGGGGCAAGGGCTCGGAGCCCCCGAGTGCCGCCGTGAGCACCGATAGATCCAGCTGGAGGGGCGCCCGCCATGGGGAGCGGGCCTTGAGATGGTGGAGCGCGAGTCGACAGAAGGAAGACTCTGGCGCAACCCTACCTGGCGCGCCAAATGTCGGATCACGGGTTCCGGCAAAAGCCTTAAGGTTCGAACACTAGGATGCACGCGAAGATCTCCCCCCTATCGATACACGTCCTAACTTAGCTAATATATCACAAACTAACTCGACGAACTCGCAACACAAAGGACACAAGATTTATACTGGTTCGGGCCACCGTTGTGGTGTAATACCCTACTCTAGTGTGGTGGTGGTGGATTTCCTCTTGGGATGATGATGAACAGTACAAGGGGATGAACAACCTCCTGAAGTTGAGGTGTTCTTGTGCTTGGTGGCCAAGGATGTGGCGGCTCCAATCTCCGATCTCCGCTCTTCTAGGGTGGTGGCTAGTACTATTTACAGAGGCCCTGGTCCTCTCCCCAAATATTGAGCGGGAAGGGAGCCAACAACAGCCAATTTGAAAGGGGACAGCTAGTACTAGCTATCCTGACAAAAGAAGTCTTCCCCTACCAAAGTCTCTGATGGTGACGCCGTCTTGGGCTCCACGGTGACCTCCATCTTGCCGTCCTTCTAGTCTTGGTCTCGTTGCACCAATATGGAAACCTTTGCTTGATGCCTCGGTACTCCGCGCCTATGCTTGCCCCCTTAGCACCAAAGTGGAAACAAGGACACTGCGCGCGCTGGCGCCCGTCTGGCGCCTGCCTGGTCTCAATCGTCATGGCTTACATCACGCAAAACTCGCGAGGTTTGCCTGGCCTTGAACTCTCCGCCCCTCATGAGCCAGCCTAGTGAGACCGCTCCTGAGGAGGTCTCGTGTCGTCCGCCTCGCGAGGCTTGGCCCCTCGCGAGGGTCTTGATTCCTTGTTGATGAAGATGGGCCGTACATGCTTGCTTAGCGAAGCCACGCCGTAGGCCACAGGCAGGCAAGTCTGGGACCCGCATTCCCAGAACACCGACAGCTGCTACTTTTCCACCGTCTCGCTGTTCATCACCCATCAAGTTCAGGAGGATCAGGTAAAGTGCTCCTAAGTAAGCTATATGCCAAGCAGGCCTGATGATGGAGCGGATGAAGATGGTGCATGAGACCAGCCAAGCTGCCTATGATGCCAGTGCAGCTCTCCAAGCCAATATCCCGGGTTGTTGATTTCCGACTGACCCTCCAACTTGATGCTTGAGAACTGCTATTTTCTTATTCGTAAGATGTCTGTGGATGATCATTTTCACACTTTCAAACTTCATGGGCGTCTGTTCACCCACTGGGTGCGTTCTTTTATTACACAATTTTCTTCTCTTGAATCAACGTCGAGTGAACTTTCGAATTAGTGAGAGCACGCAGAGTGCACCCGCTGGGTGTAGTCCCCAAGACCGCCGTCATATGTTTGATTCGGTGGGGGTCTTAAATATCTTTTGATAAAAAATCCACTCGGTCTTGAATGGATCCTGTTGAGTGAATTCTCAAACCAGTGGGGGCACGCCAAGTGCACCCACTTGGTATAGTCCCCGAGAACATGGTCGACTGCGGGCAGTCAGTCATGGTCTGCGACCTATTTTTTTAGCGACTGGACTGACCAAGTTGAGTACATGTGTGGGCACGCCAAGTGCACCCACTGGGTGTAGTCCCTGAGACTACTGTTGAATGTTTGATTCTGTAGTAGTCTTAGAATTCTTTCCACTCGTAAGAAAATAATATTTGATTTGGTCCGCTGATATATCTTACTGACTTCAGAAATCTTGTGAGCTCATATCCCAATTTGCTGAATTTGAGAGGAAACAGATCCAGCTCAATCTTGACTTGGAGTTAGCCAAACAGAACTTGCAGAAGGCGAAAGATGAAATAGCTCATATGGAAGGTAAAAACTCGTCGACTGTGAGATTGGGTTGTCTCCGGGTCATCTCCTCATTCCTCTTTCTGAACCGAGTGTTGTTTGTTATATATATTTTTTAGAGAAAATGAGGCAGGCTCTGGCACAAAAGGACCTTGATCTTGCCGCAGCACAGAACGAGGCTCCGGAGAAAACATCACTTGCCAACAAGAAGCTGACTTTAGTCGGGGCGTTAGAGGAAGACAACACCAAGCTGAACACTGCTTTTGCCGAAGCCAACAAAGAAGTGACCCATCTGAAGATGGACAAAGTAACCTTGAATGACAAGATTGAAGATCTCTCTCGGAAGAGAAATGACCTAGAGGCTTATTTGAGGGGACTCGCCAAGAAGTTGTTCCTCATGCTAGAAGGTATTTTCTCCTAGTCGACTGGTTTCAGTTACAGCTGTTGGTTCTCCAGACCATTCTTTGACTCGTCATTTTGTTGTCCAGAGTTTTGCCAGAACATTGAAGAGGAAACTGGATGGATCGAGACGAACTTGGTTCCCATCAACTCTCCCATTCGGGATGAAGCCGCCATGAACGTGCTCCGACTGGAATCTCATCTCGCCGGTGTCGTGGATTATCTGGGTCGACTGAAGGTGGCGGTTTCTCGAGTCGACACAACACTCTGGCCAAAGGAGAGCTTCCAGAATGACCTCGAGTCTCTGATGACTTGACTCAACGAGATTCCCGACTGAGTGCAGGAATGGAAGAAGTCTTCCGCCTGATGTGGTGCTGATGTGGCTCTATGCCTGGTCCGTGTCCATTGCAAGGAGGCCAAGGAAGAGAAACTGGCAGCGCTCAAAGTCAGCAACACCAAACATCGCCAGTTTCAGTCCTTCATGGAGACCTTCATTGATGTGGCCACTCGCATTGCAGACAGAATCAACTTGGACAAGTTTGTCGAGCCAGCCAGTCCTCCCCTAGAGGAGTGAACAAACTTTAAGTCTTAATTCAATTTGCGTTAGAATGCCGAGTGATTTTGTAACCATTAAAACTCCTTCGGGCCGGATGCCTGAGCACTTTTATCTGCGGTTCTGAACTTTGAGATTTATTTGAACTTTGTTGTTTTTGAATCTCTTGACTCTGAGTGGAACTTGATTCTTCAGTCTGAATTGTTACTGACTCTGTGATGCAGCTCTGTCGAGTGGACCATGGACAAGGGCACTTGGTGTTGTCCATGACCTGCACCTCGTCGTCCTTGCGGATCGGGATGGAGCGGACGTTATACTTGTGTCGTAGCTCCGTCGAGTGGGTCGTGGACAAGAGCACTTGGGGCTGTGCACGACCTTCACCTCGTCGTCCTTGCGGATCGGGATGAAGAAGATGTTATACTTGTGTCGCAGCTCCGTCGAGTGGGTCATGGACAAGGGCACTTGGTGCTGTGCACGACCTGCACCTCGTCGTCCTTGTTTATCGGGATGGAGTGGGCGTTATACTTTTGTCGCAGCTCCGTTGAGTGGGTCGTGGACAAGAGCACTTGGTGTTGTGCACGACCTGCATCTCGTCGTCCATGCGGATCGGGATGGAGAGGACATTATACTTGTGTCGCAGCTCCATCGAGTGGGTCGTGGACAAGGGCACTTGGTGTTGTGCATGACCTGCACCTCGTCATCCTTGCGGATCGGGATGGTTTTTAACTCAGGCGAGTACGAGAGTGCAGCTAAGCCTCTGAGTGGGAAGATTGCTCTCCACTCGGTAGGATTTAGGAAACTTAGGCGAGTACGGGACTACAGCTAATCCCCCGAGTGGGAGGATTGCTCTCCACTAAGTAGGATTTTTTAAACTTACGCGAGTACGGGACTGCAGCTAAGCCCCGAGTGGGAGGATTGCTCTCCACTTGGTAGGATTTTTTAAACTTATGCGAGTACAGGACTGCAGCTAAGCCCCCGAGTGGGAGGATTGCTCTCCACTC
>NC_041386.1:223212544-223252642 GCF_002162155.2 Triticum dicoccoides
TTTTTAAACTTAGGTGAGCACGGGACTACAACTAAGCCCCCGAGTGGGAGGAGTGTTCTCCACTCGGTAGGATTGTTTAAACTTAGGCGAGTATGGGACTGCAGCTAAGCCCCGAGTGGGAGGATTTCTCTTCACTCGATAGGATTTGAAAACTTAGGCGAGTACGAGACTGCAGCTAGGCCCCCGAGTGGGAGGATTGCTCTCCATTCGGTAGGATTTTTTAAACTTAGGAGAGTACCGGACTGCAGCTAAGCCCCCGAGTGGGAGGAGTGCTCTCCACTCGGTAGGATTTTTAAAATTTAGGCGAGTACGGGGCTGCAGCTAAGCCCCGAATGGTAGGATTTCTCTCCACTTGGTAGGATTTCTTAAACTTAGGCGAGTACGAGACTGCAGCTAAGCCGCCGAGTGGCAGGATTGCTCTCCACTCTATAGGATCTTTTAAACTTAGGCGAGTACGGGACTGCAGCTAAGCCCCTGAGTTGGAGGATTGCTCTCCACTCGGTAGGATGTTTTAAACTTAGGCAAGTACGAGACTGCAGCTAAGCCACCCACTGGGGGATTTTTAACACACAACTTGACAGGATAATAATCATTAAGGCACCACAAAAATCTTGTTTTTGATAAGCAAAATGAATGATTCTTATTACAACTCGCGGACCCGAGTGCTTAAGTGTTAAAAGGGCGGAGCAAATTCGTGTTCCTGGCGCGTGGCTCATCTTTCTTGTGTTCCACATTATAAAGGTGATAAGCTCCGTTGTGGAGCACCTTGCTGATGATGAAGGGACCTTCCCAGGAAGGAGCAACCTTGTGAGGTCGTTGCTGATCCACTCGGAGTACCAGGTCTCCTTCCTGAAATGCTCGACCTCTCATGTTTCTGGCATGGAATCGACGGAGGTCTTGCTGATAAATGGTCGACCGGATCAAAGCCATCTCTCTCTTTTTCCAGGAGGTCAACAACATCTTGCTGAGCTTGCTCTGCTTCGGCTTCTGAGAAAATTTCTTCTCGGGGCGCGTTGTGGAGCAAGTCACTTGGCAGCACATCTTCAGCCCCATAGACCATGAAGAAGTTGGTCCGGCCGGTCGACCGATTTGGCGTTGTTCCCAATCCCCAAAGGACAGAAGGCAATTCGTCTACCCAAGCGCCTGCTGCATGCTTGAGGTCACGCATCAACCGGGGTTTCAGCCCTTGGAGGATTAAACCATTTGCTCTCTTTGCCAGTCCATTCTACTGCGGATGCTTGACAAACGCGTAGTCGACCCGAGTACCCTGGGAAGCGCAGAATGCTCTGAACTCATCAGAATCGAAGTTGGATACATTATCCGTGATAATACTGTGAGGGAATCCATATCTTAACATCAACTCTCTGATAAAACTGATGGTAGTGCTTGAGTCGAGATTGTTGATAGGCTTGGCTTCGATCCAGTTAGTGAACTTGTCGACTGCTGCTAGTAAATGAGTGAAACCACTTCTTCTAGTCCTCAAGGGTCCAATCATATCCAACCCGCAAATAGCGAATGGCCAGACGAGTGGAATGGTCTTCAAAGGTGAAGCAGGCTTGTGAGACATGTTGGAATAGAACTTGCAGCCCTCACACTTGTCGACTATTTCTTTTGCCATTTCATTTGCACGTGGCCAGTAAAAACCTGCTCGGTATGCTTTGGCCATGATTGTCCGAGAGGACGCATGGTGACCACAGGTCCCTGAGTGGATATCATTGAGGATCATTCGACCTTCCTCTAGGGTAATGCATCTTGAGCAACTCCAGTCACACTCTCCCTGTACAGTCAACCACCTATCGTAGTGAAGGCTTTGGATCGACGGACGATCTGATGGGGCTCATCCTCATCCTCTGGAAGTTCTTTTCTCAGAATATATGCAACATATGGCACCATCCAATCTGGGGTGATAACCAAAACCTCCATGATCAGGTCGATCATGACTGGAATTTCAACCTTAGTCGAGTCGGTGGAAATTTTCGATTGCGGGGGCTCTTCCGTGAAAGGATCCTCTTGAACTAACGGAGTCTGGAGATGTTCCAAAAACATATTGCTGGGAATAGACTCGTGCTTGGAACCTATCTTCGCCAAATCATCAGCTGCTTGATTCTTAACTCGGGGTATGTGGTGGAGCTCTAACCCCTCGAACTTCTTTTCCAACTTCCTCACTGCATTGCAATAGCCAGTCATAGCTGGGATCCTGATATCCCATTCCTTCATCACTTGATTGGCCACCAAATCTGAGTCGCCATAAACCATCAGGCGGCGGACGCCGAGTGAAATGGCCATACGCAACCCGTACAGAAGTGCCTCATATTCAGCCTGATTGTTGGAGGAATCAAAGTGAATTTGGAGAACATAACTGAGTTTTTCGTCTCGTGGGGATACTAGGACCACCCCAGTACCAGAATCATTCAGCATCTTGGACCCGTCAAAGAACATAGTCCAATGTTCCGAATGAACTTGAGTCGGTTGTTGTTGCTCACTCCACTCGGCGAGAAAATCTGCTATTGCTTGGGACTTGACTGCTTCCTTTGCCTCAAACATGATATCTAACGGAAGGAGTTCAATCACCCACTTAGCCACTCGACCAGTTGCATCTCTGTTGTTCAAATTTTTTGATAATGGAGCTTCACTAACAACTAAAACCAAGTGATCTGAGAAGTAATGTGCAAGTGGGTCGCTCCGCGGACGGGGAGCGCCTGGATGTCGAGGGGTGCTTCCTAAAGCCAAGCGGAGTCGTCGGCAATGAAAACGAGCGCACCGAGACAGATCTCGCTACCCTCAATCAAACCTCCACCGGAAACTATGATGATAGGACTCGGAGAAATCACAACCTCACCGGAAGTCGCTAAGACACCTGCCCCAAGGTGGGCGCCAACTGTCATGGTTCTAAGTCTGACAGTAGATTAGGCGGTACGTAAGAGGAGGCCAAATGCTAGCTACGATGAAGTTGTGCACACAAAATTTATGAGTTCAGGCCCTTCGTGGAGGAAGTAACAGCCCTACGTCTCGGTGCCCTGAGGCGGTCGACTGGATTATGCGTGAGGTTACAGGGGGTGTGAACCCTTGTCTCGGTGGAGGGGGTGGCTTATATAGAGTGTGCCAGGACCCCAGCTAGCCCACATTACAAGGAGTTCAATGTACATAAAGGTGAGACGTTACTGGTAACACCAGCAATAAAGCTATATAAATGATCATTAACACTACGGAGTGAACGACACTACAGAGTGAACGCCTGACCATTGCCATCCTGGGTGACTTTCGATATTCTGTACTCCGGGTGGTTTCTTGTATAGTCGAGTGATGGTGTACTGGTCAAATGGAATTGGGCTATCCGAGTGGAGTTGTTGGTGAAGTGGGTTGCACTCTGAGGTGATTCCAGTCGGTGGAAATTACTGTGCTTTGAATGATGCTGATCTTTGGGTAGTGTCCTTGGGAAGGGCGTCTAGGTTAGGCCCATTACCCTACCCTAGGTACATGCCATCGTCACCCGCGGCCTCTCTTGGGTGGCGATGAGCCTGGCCCCTCCTTTTGAGCTTTCCCTTTTTTCGCGGCGGAAAGCCTCCTAACTGGCGCCATGACCGCTTTGGCAAGACGGTGGACATAGAGTAAGAAGATGGAGCAAGCGACGAGAAGATGAAGATGAGTTGGGGGCTCTGCCCCTCTCCCATTTATAGCTAGAGGGAGGCCGACTACCGGCTTCCACGATTCCGAGTAATGATGGTTTTTACTGCATGTAGCAGGCAGTTGTCAAGTCGAGCAGTTGCCGAGGTGGCATGGGGAAGTGGAGACGCCCATGTCCCATCAAGCATGAAGGAAATATGCCCTAGAGGCAATAATAAAGTTGTTATTTTATATTTCCTTATATCATGATAAATGTTTATTATTCATGCTAGAATTGTACTAACCAGAAACTTGATACATGTTTGGATACATAGACAAAACACTGTGTCCCAAGTAAGCCTCTACTAGACTAGCTTGTTAATGAAAGATGGTTAAGTTTCCTAACCATAGAGATGTGTTGTGATTTTATGATTGGGATCACATCATTAGGAGAATGATGTGATGGACAAGACCCATCCGTTAGCTTAGCATATTGATCATTTTGTGTTATTGATATTGCTTTTTTCATGTCAAATACATGTTCCTTTGACTATGAGATTATGCATCTCCCGGTTACTGGAGGAATACCTTGTGTGCTATCAAACGTCACAACGTAACTGGGTGATTAAAAAGATGCTCTACAGGTATCTCTGAAGGTGTTTGTCGGGTTGGCATAGATCGAGATTAGGATTTGTCACTCCGAGTATCGGAGAGGTATCTCTGGGCCCTCTCAGTAATACACATCATAAGAGTGACTAAGGAGTTGGTTGCAAGATGATGTATTACGGAACGAGTAAAGAGACTTGCTGGTAACGAGATGGAAGTAGGTATAGAGATACCGACGATCGAATCTCAGGCATGTAACATACTGACAGACAAAGGGAATTACGTATGTTGTCATAAAGGTTCAACCGATAAAATATCTTCGTGTAATATGTAGGATTTAATATGGGCATACAGGTCCTGCTATTGGTAATTGACTGGTGAGATGTCTCGGTCATGACTACATAATTCCCGAACCCGCAGGGTCGCACGCTTAACGTTCGTTGACGCTAAAGTAGTATTGGGATATTTGATGAGTGGTATCCAAATGTTGTTCTGAGTCCTGGATGAGATCCCGGAAATCACTGGGAGTCTCAAAATGGTTGAGAGGTAAAGATTTATATATGGGAAGGGTTCCGGAAAAATGTGCAGTTTTTTCGATATTGTACCCGGAACCTTCTGGAATTTTCAGGAGGATTCCAGAGGGGTCCGGAAGTCTACAAGTGGGTCCACCATGACCCAAGGGCTAGAATTTGTAATGGGGAGGCCCCCTGGCCTTAATGATCTAGGCGCACCATGTCCTCAAAATCCTATGTGGCTAGGGAAGGCAAAAAGGCAGGAGGACTTGGAGTCCAAGTTCTCTACCCCTTAGCTGCACCCTACGGCTTGGAGGGGCTGTTTCCCACGCCCCTCCACCTATATACAGAGGGGAGGGGGCGCCCCAAGAGGACACGCCGTGCCCTTGGTGCCCCTCTCTGTCCCGTTACTTCGTAGTTCCACTGCCACGTCCCGGCCAGGCTTAGCGAAGATTTGTCGGTATGCCACCACCACCATGACCAGCACGCCATCGTGTTGGTTGTGATACCATATACTTCTCCTCTCTCGCTTGCTGGATCAAGAAGGAGGAGATGTCATTGAGCCGCACATGTGCTAAACTGGGAGGTGTCGTCCATTCGACACTAGATCAGTTGGATCATGATCGGATCGTGAAGAGTACGACTACATCAACCGCAATGTTAAACACTTTTGCTTACGGTCCATGAGGGATGTAGACACACTCTCCCCTCTCATTGCTATGCATCTCCATGGATAGATCATTGATGTGCGTAGAAATTTTTGTTTTCCATGCAATGTTTCTCAAAAGTGGCATCTGAGCCAGATCTATGCGTAGATGATATGCATGAGTAGAGCACAAAGAGTTGTGGGCGGTGATCGTCATACTGCTTACCACCAATGTATTATTTTGATTCGGTGGTATTGTTGGATGAAGCGGCCCGGCCAACCTTACATGACCACGTTCATGAGACCGGTTCGACCGACAGACATGCAACTAGTTTTGCATAAAGGTGGCTGGCGGTTGTATGTTTCTCCAACTTTAGTTGAATCGAATTTGACTGCGGCTGGTCCTTATTGAAGGTTAAAACAACAAACTTGACAAATCACCATTGTGGTTTTGATGCGTAGGTAAGAACGATTCTAGCTAGAAGCCCGTAGCAGCCATGTAAAACTTGCAACAACAAAGTAGAGGATGTCTAACTTGTTTTTGCAGGGCATGTTGTGATGTGATATGGTCAAGACATGATGTGATAAATGTCATTGTATGAGATGATCATGTTTTGTAAGACATCTAACAACCGGTAGGAGCCTTATGGTTGTCTCTTTATTGTATGAAATGCAAATGCCATGTAATTGCTTTACTTTATCACTATGCGTTAGCGATAGTTGTAGAAGCAATAGTTGGCGGGACGGCCACGATGCTACGATGGAGATCAAGGTGTCACATCGGTGACGATGGAAATCATGACGATGCTTTGGAGATGGAGATCAAAAGCATAAGATGATGATGGCCATATCGTGTCACATATTTTGATTGCATGTGATGTTTATCTTATATGCATCTTATTTTGCTTAGAACAACGGTAGCATTATAAGATGATCCCTTAACGAAATTTCAAGGTATAAGTATTCTCCCCGAGTATGCATTATTGCGACAGTTCATCGTGCTGAGACACCATGTGATGATCGGGTGTGATAGACTCTACGTTCACATACAATGGGTGCAAGACAGTTTTGTACATGCGGAATACTCGGGTTAAACTTGACGAGCCTGGCATGTACAGACATGGCCTCATAACACTGGAGACCAAAAGGTCAAGCGTTAATAATATAGTAGATATGATCAACATAGAGATGTTCACCATTGATGACTACTCCATCTCACGTGATGATCGGACATGGTTTTGTTGATTTGGATCACGTATCATTTAGATGACTTGAGGGATGTCTATCAAAGTGGTAATTGAACTTAATCAACATTGATCCACAGAAAGCTAAGCCGCCCAGCCCTGCTTAGCTGGTTCAAGAAACCGAAGATGTCATAGTTACTGGGACGACTTTCACAGCACCAGGTAACCCCACCATCTTGTCCAAGCATAGAGCCAAAGAGGAATTCTCCGCTGTTAACAAAGGCAAGTGGAAACTGGATCTGGAGATCTGCGCTCAATTCAACTCCCAAGAGATTCACGCGGGTTACTTGAATCACCTCCACACCAGCCATGACTTTGAAGCCGGCTTGTTTAATCTCATGAAAGATCATTTTGAGGTTAGCAAAAAACTTGTCCCATACAAATGTATATCTGTCAGCCGCCAAGTCTACTATATATGATAAACTTGAATATGCTATAGACTTTAAATATCCTTGTTGACCTTGATATCCATGTCATAGCATGTTAGAATCGCATAATAACACAAGTAGCCCCTAAGGTCCGACTTTAGCTGAATAGCTAAAGCCGGGACTTTAATATTGTAGTTTCCCAAATTCACATATGTAGCTCCCAAGGGCTGGCTTAAACTGAGAAGTTAAGCTGGGAGTTCAAATAATAGTGCTCTAGTTTGCACCAGTAGAACCCAAGGGCCGGCTTAGTAAGCATGGCTAAGCTGGGACATATCACCATAATTATGAACAAAATCCAAATATGTAGCTGCCATGAGCCGGCTTTAATCATCATGGCTAAGCCGGGTAATGAAAGATTTGTCTTCAAAAAAGAGCAATATGCATTAGCCCCCAAGTGCGAAGTAAAATACTTATATTGTGAATTACAGGATAACACAGGTAGTAGTCCCTCATTGAGTCGGTTTATCTACCAGAGATGACCCCTAAAAATGTATGAAGACATTGAAGACAATGGTGGTATGTGAAGATATTCACATTGAAGACTATGACAAGAGAAGACATTGCGTGAAGACTATGGGGCGCGAAGACTTAGTTGTTTTGTTGTCTCCTTTTCTTCTTTGTTGCGTCATAGGAACCACCATATTGTTAAGTGGGGTCCAAGTGAACAAAGTCAGAGTGACTGAAGTGATGCTCAACCAAAATCCTATGTCTTCGAGCAAAGACAATGAGAGCAAATCTTATCCAGAGCTGGATAAGTTAGCTTTGCTTGTAGCCCAAGTAAAGTTGTCGCGTGTGCTTGAAATCTGACCGTTGGAACACGTGTCAGTTCCTTAGTGACCCAGGGTCATTTCGGAAAAATCAGGTCGGGTTGCCTAGTGGCTATAAATAGCCCACCCCCTACAACCATAAACGGTTGGCTGCTCAGAGTTAGTGTACGACTTTTGTCGTTTGAGAGCAACCCACCTTGAAGCCTTTGAGAGAGAATTCCTTGCGAGGATAAAGACCTAACCACCCAGAACCAAAGAGTGTTAGGCATCACTCAAGTCTTCCTGTCTGTGTGATCTGAAGACTTATTACACTTGAGGACTGTGAATCCTCCAGCCGGTTAGGCGTCGCGTTCTGAGCATCCAAGAGTAATTGTGGATCGCCGGTGAACGATGTCTGTGAAGGTTTGGGAGTCTACCTTGAAGACTTACCAGAGTGATTGAGTGAGGACTGGGTGTCCTTAGCTCAAGGGGAATAAGGTGAAGACGCGGTCTTCTGAGTTGAGTCTTAGCCTCCCTAACCAGACGTACAGTTGTCACAGCAACTCGAACTGGTCCAGCAAATCATTGTCTTCAACGAGCCACTGGTTTCGTCCTTCCCATTCCTCTACTTACTGTTGGCCCTGGTGAAGTCATTGTATGATTGCATTATCTTTTGTCTTCACTGAGTAACTGATTGTTGTGATTGGCTTCACACTATCTTCCTACCTGATCTATACTGCCTAACTGCTATTAGTCATTGTGCTTTCACTTCATTGAATACTTGACTATGGCTTGCTTAGTGTAGTCTACCTTCCGCTGCATGGTAATAGGTTTATTTCTATCGTTTGTCTTCAAAACTTCCATGTTTTTAAGACTTTCATATAAATCACATATTCACCCCCCCTCTAGTCCATCACTAGCACTTTCAGCTGTATATACCCTTGTCGAGTAGTTGTACATTGGTGCTCAACGAGCTATTTCTGCTGCCTTGCATAAGAAACAAGCACCTTCCCTCATCAAGGAAGTGCTGGGGAGGTTGTCTGTGCTACCACAAAGGGTGGAAGAATTAAAGCGATCAGCCTCCAGAGCCAGTGCCTTCACTTCTTTGAGCCGGGCAAAGGCATGGCAAGCTGAACTTGACCCGGAAGAGATAGCAACCGGCTGTTCCAGTTTAAAAGAGGATGGGTCTCCCTTTAGCGCTGATGAGCAAGAGAGATGCGTCCTTGGGCAAGCAAATTGGTTGAGGAAACTGATATCTCCAAATATCACCCGGTTTATGATGCTGAAAATGCCAAAGTGAAGGCACCGGTTCATCAGGCCATGGACCTTATCCCGCGAACACGTAAGCACAGCTTCACTCCTAACATTGACCCGTCAACCCTTATAGATGATGAAGTTGTTTTCAAAGCTTTGACTAGGATTAATTATTCATCGCCTAACTTCCAGACAACGGACGAAGAAGAAGAGCAAGTGCAAGATGACCCAGAAGCCTCAACCCGCAAAGTCCAGGAGTCCTGACCCATGAGCCGGTTTACCAGCCACAACATTTGGATGCCATGTGTCTCAAAACACTTATTCTTTTGGGCCACATGACGCCTTGTAATAGGCTAGTTGAAAACAATGATCTACCATGTCGTCATGCATGTCTATTTGCGTAACACTTTTGAACCTCCGGTCTGATGTTGAAGATCTTCCACTTATGCTTATAATATCATAAATCATGTAGTCCGTACTTATCATATTCCCTACACACAAGCAGATAACATGTACCCTGGTGGTTTACCCAAGGGCGGTCATAATGCCCCATATAAAATTGTTGGTGACTGTATGGTCCTTAACCAGGGCGGGTTACGAAAACCTCACATATTCGTGGAACAAGTAAGTAACATACATGTGCTATTTATTCATACTTCTGGCTTACCACGCCATAGGCAGCAAGGGTAACAACCCCAAGACTTAGAGCACAATGCCCAAAGTGCATAATCAAATCATACTCGCGATTTATCATCCAAAGCCAAGCCGGGTTATCAAAACTCCGAATATACTCAAATATGAGTCATAAAGATCAGGCCTACATGGCCTGAATCATTTTTAAACCATATACCAATATGGCACAAAAGATGGACCCCAAAATATTCAAAGAAAAAACAAAATCAAACAAAACAAAGGCCTTCATAGGCTGCCAGGACTCAATATCAAGTGCTCTTCAAGGGCCGCACGACCACTGATTTAATCCTTAATTCCAGCCTGTAAGCCGGGCCTCACATGACCATTCTCCGTTTTAACCTTGAGAAGTTCAGGGTCTTTGTAAGATTGACTATAAAGAGTACGACAAGTCATTCCAGGATTACCTGGTCGGAGTGGCAGGCATATAAAGGCAGGATAATCCAGTTTTTTGCTGAATACACCTGGAATCCAAGCCATTCAAAAGGGTAAATATAGCTATGTTCATTGAACAGGAAGCCCCCAAGTGACCTTTAACAAGCCATCAAGGACGGTTACCTATGTTTGAACTACTCATTATAGCAAGTTCTCTTTCGCAACCATTCAATGTGAGCAAAAAAGCCCCCAAGTTATTTGCAACAAGGCGTACAAGCCGGTTCAAAGGGTAATCATAGCTATGCTCAGTGAGCAGGAAGCCCACATGTTTTTTGTAACAAGGCGTGCAAGCCGGATCAAGAGGGTTATCATAGCTATGCTCAATGAGCAGGAAGTCCCCAAGTGATCTTATGAATTGACAATAAAGACTCGAATTCTCAGAAATGAAACGATAGAGGCCTTGAATTATCAGGGATGCTGACTTTATTATACTAATCGTAATATATACATTGGTCGAAGTATGTACATCACAAGAGCCGGTGGCTCAGGTGTAATAAGGCCGAAGATGAGCAATATCCCACGGCCGACCGGTCTCCTCCTCCGATGTGCGTGAGCCCTTGTGGTCTCAAATATCAATAAGGTAGTATGACCCGTTTGTTTAGATTCTTGCTGACCACAGAGGGCCCTTCCCAAGGTGGGGATAACTTGTGCATGTCTGTTTGATCCTGGATGACCTAGAGTACCAAATCACCTTCTTGAAAGGTCCGGGTTTTAACCCGACGGCTATGATAACGACCTAGATCTTGTTGGTAAATCTCCGAACGAGCCGCCACGAGGTCACGCTCCTCATCCAGAAGGTCAAGAGCATCCTGACGTGCTTTCCAATTATCAGCTTCAACATAAGCCAACACATGGGACGAGTTGTGACAGATGTCTTTAGGCAAAACCGCCTCTGCTCTGTAAACCATGAAGAAAGGAGTGTAAACCATAGATCTGTCGGGGTCAGTATTGATACTCCACAGCACTAAGGGCAACTCCTCCACCCAACAACCTGGCATCCTCTACAAAGGGACCGTAAGCCGGGGCCTTATGCCTCTCAAGATTTCTTGATTGGCTCTTTCAGCTGGACCATTGGACTGGGGGTGGGCCACAGATGAAACATCAAGACGGATATGTTCATGTTGACAAAATTCTTTCATAGCACCTTTAAACATATTGTTGCCATTATCAGTGATGATGCTGTGAGGATAACCAAAATGGAAAATCACTTTTTTGATGAATTGAACTGGCATTGCCGCATCACACTTGTTGACCGGCTCTACCTCAACCCACTTTATAAACTTGTCAAACAAGGATAACCAAAATGGAAAATAACTTTTTTGATGAATTGAACCGGTAGTGCCGCATCACACTTGCTGACCGGCTCTACCTCAACCCACTTTGTAAACTTGTCAACCGCCACCAAGAGGTGAGTCTGTTGGTCCTTGGATCTTTTAAACGGTACGACCATATCCAGCCCCCAAAATGCAAATGGCCAAGTAGTTGGAATCATCCTCAATTCTTGAGTCGGCACATGAGCTCATCTTGAAAATTTCTCACAACCATCACATTTGCTGACCAAATCCCCTGCATCAGCATGAGTCGTCAGCCAATAGAACCCATAACGATAAGCCTTAGCCACGAGAGAGTTAGAGACGGCATGATGGCCACAATATCCTTCATGAATCTCTCGTAGAATGTCATGGCCCTTCTCAGGACAAACACAATGTTGAAACGCCCCTGTGACACTGCATCGGTGCAAGTCTCCATTGACAATAGTCATTGACTTAGACCGCTGGGTTATCTTCCTGGCCAAAGTTTCATCTTCAGGTAACTCACCCAGAGTCATATAATCCAAATATGGAACTGTCCAATCCGTAATAGCATGAAGAGCCGCCACCAATTGTGCCTCCGGGTCAGGAACAACAAGATCTTCCTCCGTAAGCAATTTAACTGAAGGATTATGCAAAATATCAATGAAAAAAATAGGTGGTACCGGCTTACGCTGGGACCCTAGCTGGCTTAAAGCATCAGCCGCCTCATTTTTTCTGCGGTCAACATGTTCAACTTGATAACCTTTGAAATGACTAGCAATAGTATCAACCTCTCGGTGATAAGCCGCCATCAGTGGATCTTTGGAATCCCAAGTTCGTGAAACTTGCCGAGACACCAAATCTGAGTCGCCAAAACACCTTACCCGGCTTAGATTCATCACTTTAGCCATCAGAAGACCATGGAGCAAGGCTTCATACTCAGCTGCATTATTAGTACAAGGGATCATCAAGCCCCCGAGCCTTCCAACTGCCTGGATCCATCAAAGTGAATAGTCCAATATGTGATATCCGGCTTCTCCTCAGGCATTTGCAACTCTGTCTAGTCATTGATGAAATCCACAAGTGCTTGAGACTTGATAGCTGTCCGAGGCATATACTTCATACCATGGGGTCCAAGCTCAATCGCCCACTTGGCCACCCGACCTGTGGCTTCTCTGTTTTGAATAATATCGCCTAAAGGAGCAGAACTAACCACAGTGATGGGACGACCAACGAAATAATGTTTCAACTTACGGCTAGCCATGAACACACCATAAACCAGCTTCTGCCAATGTGGGTATCTCTGTTTAGATTCAATGAGTACCTCACTGACATAATAAACCGGCCGCTGAACTGGATGTTCTTTGCCTCGTTCTTTCCTTTCCACAACAACCGCTACACTGGCAGCTCTGCTATTAGCAGCGACATATAACAGCAAGGTCTCCTTATCAATAGGAGTTGCAAGGATCGGTAGCTCGTCCAACTGCTTTTTCAACGCCTCAAACGCCAGATTGGCAGCATCACCCCAGACAAAGTGATCTTTTTTCTTCATCATCTGATACAGAGGGATAGCCGTTTCGCCCAAACGGCTTATAAACCGGCTTAAGGCCGCAATACGACCTGCCAAATGTTGGACATCATTAATACATGCCGGTTTAACCAAAGAAGTGATAGCCTTGATTTTCTCTGGGTTAGCTCCAATGCCTCTTTCGGAAACCAAAAAAAACCCAAGAGCTTGCCTGCTGGCACACCAAAGACACACTTGGCCGGGTTAAGCATCATCTTGTAGACCCGGAGATTGTCAAAGGTCTCTTTCAGATCGTCTATCAAGGTATCCTTTTTCCTGGATTTCACAATAATATTGTAACGCCACAAATCCGATGCGCCAGGTGTCTTCTAGTTATTCATCATCACTGCCATGTCATTTGCTTGAGTGTTGCATCTTGACATGTCATCTTGACATGCCATGTCATTTGCTTGCGTGTTGCATATTGACATGTCATCATGTCATCATGTCCTAATAGTATTTATATATCTATGTTGTAGATCAATAGATCGCGATATAGCTCCTATATATATATTTTTATATGTTCCTAGAGAAAAGTTTAAAGATGATAGTAGCATGATACGGACTGGGTCCGAAATTTGAAGATTATCCTTGTTGCTGCACAGAAGAATTATGTCCTTGATGCACCGCTAGGTGACAGACCTATTGCATGAGCAGATGTAGACGTTATGAACGTTTTGCAAGCTCGATATGATGACTACTTGATAGTTTAGTGCGCCATGCTTTACGGCTTACAACCGGGACATAAAAAAATTGAATGCCATGGAGCAAATGAGATGTTCCAAGAACTGAAAATTAGAATTTCAGATTGATGCCTGTGTCGAGAGGTATGAGACTTCTTGTCGCGGGATATCCATGACCAGCTATGGGAGTAGGAGGCCCCTTGCTGGTTCGACAGGGGGACGTCGCATTGCGCAAAGAGCAGACTAGTGCAAGGCAGCACGGCAGAGAACACACAAGCAATTTACCCAGTTTGGGGCTGCTGCGAGGTGTAAGACCCTACTCCTGCTTTAGTGGATTGATGGTGGAATGGGAATGGTGGAGCACAATACACTTGCCCGGCAGGGGTTGCCGTAGGGCAGCAGCGACTATGCGTGTATTGGTTTGTTGGTTCGTCAACTTCCCAACCCTTTCTACCGGTGTCATGGGCCTCCTTTTATAGATCAAGGGGTCACCACAATGGCATAGTAGTCATTATCCACTGATATGATAGCAAACCATGCTATCATACCTAACTCTGCGAGCTGATAGGGTGCATTAAATGCACTGCTTAGTGTCACATCACTGGTTGCCCAGCAAGGCTTGCCGGGCTATCTTGCCAGCTCTGCACCTGTTCTCTTGACACGTCACAGGACGAGTGTCATCTGTGGGTTTCTTCTGTAGGAAATGGCTGCCATGTGGCGAATGGCTGCCACTTAATCACCCTGCGTCTTGACACTGCACTGATTGACGATGTGGGTCGTGCTTGAGTGGTTGGTGCAGTGATTCTGCCCCCGCGATCCCCGTCAGACCTTGCCGTGGTGCCTGGTTTGCCTGCTTCTGGTGGTGGCCTCGTCCCTTGCTAGGCTCGCCTGCTCGACAAGGGAGACCCTTCTCTTGTTGATATATTGCTCCTCTGGCTTGACCTTGGTTCCTCTGAGTTGTATGTTGGTTCTTCAAATCTCTTTGTCCATCAATCTCTGACTTAAGCTGGTCCTTCAATCTTGTTCTTGTGCCTGTGCACAGTCTGGGAAATGGACCCATGGTTTGTTGCACTGACAGAAACCCCCGGGCCTGCCCCAAACGCGCCGCTGAGCGTCGTCGAGGTAGGCCCTAATAAGTGCACTGGCAGAGTTGCTGAAGAGGCTGCCCCCTTGAGGTTTCCATTGCTGCTTCATTAGCCTTGATTTCGGGCCAGTTTCTGGTTTCCTCGCACGTGGTGTAAAGCCAATAGTGGTGGGGGCGCTCCAGTGATGGCCCGTGAATGACTTCAACGCATGGGGTAGAAACTGCCAATTTACACTTCCTACAACGCGCCCTTATCCTTGGACACATATGTTGCATGCATCGTGCGGGGTAGGTAACAGTGGCGCGCGGCGCGGGGAGCATCTTTGAGAGGGTCCGTCCGCCTTGAATTGGCGGAGGAGGGCGGAGGAGGACAGAGGAAACAGACTTGTGTTGGAGCACTACGGTTGATACAGGGTTCCGGTTCATCGGGAGGGTTGTGGCGTAGTGCAAAACTGGAGTCCACAGGATACTATTCATCTCCACCGTCGACCTCCTCCAGCCTCCACGGGCTACTGTTCATCCACCGTCGACCTCCTCCAGCCTCCACTTGCTACTGTTCATCCACGGGCTCCTGTTCATCCAGCCTCCACCGCGCGCTCCTCCACCGGCTACTATTCAACCATCCCTCTCCATGGGGGTCCGGTTCAACAACCCCTCCACGGGCTACTGTTCATCCAACCCTCCACCGGCTACTGTTCAAATCCCTCCACTGGCTACTGTTCAACCAGACCTCCACAGGGTCTTGTTCATCCAGCCCTCCACGGGGTCCTGTTCATTCACCGGCTCGATCGCTCAGGGTACTGTTCATCCAGCAGCAACGGCCTCTACTACCACGGGTTCCTGTTCATCCAACCCCCACCAGGACTGTTCATCCAAACCCCCCAACAACGCTCACTGTTCATCCAAAGGCAACTTCGAGTATAATTCGGTGTTAATAATTCTTAATGCTTGTGGTGCATTATTCGGTGTTAATAATGCTTAAGCTTTCTTATGAGATTATTCGTTTCTTTGCGGGCCTTCATTTTGCACCAAGTATGACCTCTACTTGTGCATCCAAAATTCTTTAAACCACTTTTGCCACATGATTCCACTATATCTACGTATCTGCGGTATTCTTTTGCTGTTCTAAGCGAATTTGCATGTGCCATCTCTAATTTTCAAAATAAACTTCTCTTTTGTGTATTTGTTTCAATCGCGGAGCGGTGAGGGGTGGCTAACATTTTCCATGCTAGATGTGTTATTCTCAAGATGAGTGTTTATTCACTTGTCATTGCACGAGAGTAAGGCAAAGGTATTAGGGATGCCCAGTCCCAAAATGAAAAAAGAAATTAATTTACTTTATGTTGTCAAATAATAAATTCCTTGGAAAGTGTTGGTATGGAGAGCACCCGTGGATACGGTTAGCCATGGAAAGTGAAAGTTATGGTGGAAAAAGGAATGAACTTTATTTTCTATTTGGGAACCGCCTATGATATATCTATGCATGGAAAGTATTGGGAACTCTAAGACGTTTTCGTTGGTGGGATGGATTCACCTCCCAAAATGTTTTTATCTAAATTTTTTCGCTTTGAGCTCTGGCACCACCACAAATCCCTACTTCACTCTGCGAAGGGACTTTCTTTTACTTTATGCAATTTTTATTTTGAAATTTGAGTCTCCATCTTCTCTTATAAAAAGCACCAACTAGGAGGCAATACGATCGTGCTCAATTATTGGGTGTAGTTAATATTCGAGTATGTTTCATGAATGGATCAATGTTTGAGCATGATGGGCTAGAGATAACTTCTTTTAGCATTGATATTTTGAAACATGGTTGCTTGTTTATATGCTTGAGTATCTAAATTGTTATGGCAAAATTAGACTATTGCTTTGAATCACATAAATGTCCATGCTATAAAGAAAAGAATATGATATGACTTGATGAACAACACTCCACATCAAAAATTCTGTTTTTATCACTTACCTACTCGAGGACGAGTAGGAGTTAAGCTTGGGGATGCTGATACGTCTCCAACGTATCTATAATTTTTGATTGTTCCATGCTGTTTTATTATCAATCATGGATGTTTTATAATCATTTTATAGTCATTTTATATCATTTTTTGGTACTAACCTATTGACATAGTGCCCATTCCATGTTTTTTATGTCGCAGAAAATCAATATCAAACAGAGTCCAAATGCCACGAAACTTTACGGAAAACCAATATCGAACGGAGTGCAATGGGCCTAGTTGCACCTAGGGGGTGCCCCTAGGGGGGCACAACCCACCAGGGCGCCCTAGGAAGCCCTGGCGCGCCTCGGTGGGTTGTGCCCACCTCGGGTGCCCCTGGACCACCTCTTTGCTCTATAAATACCCAAATATTCCCAAAACCATAGGGGACTCGACAAAATATTCATCCAGCCGCCGCAGAGTCCAGAATCACCCTATCCAATCTAGACACCATCACGGAGGGGTTCACCACTTCCATTGGTGCCTCTCCGATGATGTGTGAGTATTTATTTCTAAACATTTGGGTCCGTAGTTAGTAGCTAGATGGCTTCATCTCTCTCTTGATTCTCAACACAATGGTCTCTTGGAGATCCATATGATGTAACTCTTTTGCGGTGTATTTGTTGGGATTGATGAACTTCGAGTTTATGATCAAATCTATGTTTTTATATCCATGAAAGTATTTGAGTTTTTTTGATCTCTTTTATGCATGATCTCTTATAGCCTCGTATTTCTTCTCCAGTATTTGGGTTTTCTCTGGCCAACTCAATATATTTATCTTGCAATGGGAAGAGGTGCCCGGTAGTGGGCTCCATCTTACAGTGCTTGATCCCAGTGACAGAAAGGGAACTGACACGTATGTATCGTTGCCACTAAGGATAAAAAGACGAGATCCATATCTACCGCCATATAGATAAACGGATCTTGTCTACATCATGTCACCATTCTTATTGCATTACTCCATTTTTCCATGAACTTAATACACTAGATGCATGCTGGATAGCAGTCGATGTGTGGAGTAATAGTAGTAGATGCAGGCAGGAGTCGGTCTACTAATCTTGGACGTGATGCCTATGTAATGATCATTGCCTGTATATTGTCATAATTATTTGAAGTTCTATCAATTTCCCAACAGTAATTTGTTTACCCACTGTTTCAGAGAAGCCACTAGTGAAACCTACGGCCCCCGGGTTTTATTTCTCATATATTTGCCATGGCGATCTACTTTTTCCTTTAATTTTATTTTTAGATATATTAAACCAAAAATACAAAAATACTTTGCTGCACTTTATTTTATTTGCGATCTATTTATTCAATCTATTACAACCTTTTTACCATCACGCACCAATTTCTAGCGCTGTTACCCGAAAGGGATTGACAACCCCTTTAACACGTCGGGTTGCGAGGTGTTGTTATTTGTGTGCGGGGGCTGTTTACGTTGTGTTGCTTGGTTCTCCTACTGGTTCGATAACCTTGGTTTCATAACTGAGGGAAATACCTACTGCTACTGTGCTACATCACTCCTCCCTCTCCGGGGAAATACCGACGTAGGTCCAGCTGCCATCACCGTCCTGGCAAGGATCTTGCCGGGGGTCCAGCTCGCCCTTTGTCTTTTGGTCTCTGGCTTGGATGCCTCTCCTCGCCTTGTATCTTGTTCTCGGTCGCCCCCTTTAGGCCCTGCGGCGGAGGTGGCTATGACTACCCGTGCAAACGTATGGGGTGCTAAAGTGCCCAAACTTTAGTACACCGACACTCACGATCAGGTAGAGAAGGTGTATTTCTCTCTTGAAAATCGTTGATAGTGAAGCCATTGTCAATATAATCATAGAGCTCTTGGAGATTGACATTGGTGAGTTCTTTCTTGGTGAAGAACTTGTGAAGCAATTTCCAGAGCCTCTTCTTGTTTTCATCCGCAATCAGATGTGTGATTCTTGTTCGATTATTGGCAGCAAGGTGCTCTTTGTCATGTCGATCCTCAGCGATATGCTGCAACAGTAGTTGTTGAGTGCGCAAGCTTGCTTCGAGTTGTAATGGAGATTGAAGTGAAATCTTTCAGTCGCACTGAGGGAGACGAGGGCCATCAAATTGCTTGTGATAATCATGAGGGCTTGACGCGGGTGATTTACACGAACAAATATCTTCCATGACTTGCAGGGTATCGCGAATCGGAGGAATGAAGATATTGTGGCTTTCCTTCGCCAGATATTAAGTGCGCATAGCATGATCAATAATCTTCTGGATCCATGGCGCGAAAACTTTGAGGCAGAAGGGATATTGAGTTGAATCCTTCAAAATATGTAGAAACATATCCTCAACATCGAAGATATAGCACTCAGAGATTGCATAGATGGTATTCCGAAGAACACCTGAAATGGAATTATCTAAGTTCATCCTGGCCAGAGGGCACATAGTGTATGATAGCATGTGATACAGCGTGTGATTCTCGAAAGTTAAGTGCTCAGGACGGGGAGGACTAGTGTAGCCATGAATCTTGTCTTGATCCATTGTGCATCGAAATATTTCATCTAATATGACATCAATGTTCTGCACACGAATTTCATTATCACCATGCTCAAAGCAAGGGAAATGGGAGTGCGACGCAAGATCTGTTGCAGTGCATTTCATGCGTTTGCCTTTGTTATCCACTTCATAATCCATTTCGAGTTATCTGATTCATCACAAGTGATATACATAGTGGCATAAAACGAAAGTACAATCTCTCCGTTCCAAGGGTGCTCGAATTCAAATACCTTGGTGACGCAGAAATCATCAAGATCTTGCAACACTTGACTAAAGCAGCCAATATTGCGCATAGCTGGGATGTTTGGATATTCACGAGGAAAATCTTTCTGCTCTCATAGAAGACCCGAGAGTAATAGATGGCCTATGCTTTTGTCCAGAAGTGAGGTGATTCTGAAGTGCGTGACTGAGGGAGTCCATCATTAAGGGGTCCTCGAGCGTTCGGCCTGTGTGACATGGGCCGGACTATTGGGCCATGAAGTTACAAGATAGAATATTTCCTCCTGTGTCTGGATGGGACTCTCCATTGCGTGGGAGGCAAGCTAGGCATCCGGATGTATTATTTCCTTTCTCTGTAACCGACTTTGTGTAACCCTAGGCCCCTCCGGTGTCTATATAAACTAGAGGGTTTAGTCTGTAGAGACGGTCACAATCAAACAGGCTAAACCTCTAGGGTTTAGCAACAACAATCCCATGGTGGATCAACTCTTGTAATCCTCATACTCATCAAGACCAATCAAGAAGGATGTAGGGTATTACCTCCATGAAGTGGGGCCCGAACCTGGGTAAAACATCATGTCCCCTGCCTCCTATTACCATCGACCTTAGACGCACAGTTCGGGACCCCCTACCTGAGATCCGCCGGTTTTGACATTGACATTGGTGCTTTCATTGAGAGTTCCACTTTGACGTCAAAGTTAGGGTTGATGGCTCGCCTTGTTATCAAAGACAGTATCACCTCCGGAGGAGCTCTGGCCTCAGGCCAAGCCCTCCGGCTGGGCGGCTTTACCATGACTGCCAGTTCGGCCGTTAAGCCGACGATGACTTCTCGGGTCATCGAAAATTGCCTCCGTGTTGACTCCGAATACTCCAGATGGATGGATCCAGGGAAGTGGTCGTCTTTAAATGAACTCCTGGATCACATCTCCACCATGGGGTTCGCTACTGACTATGATTAGATGGGCTTAAAACCGATAAGAGAGAAATCAAATCTCTGTCGATCACCCATCACATAGCGGTCCTAGAAGAGCAAAACAATAATTCTTCCCCTATACTGAAGACGAACTATGTTTGGAATTCTGAGCTCGCAGAGCTGGATACCTGTCTGCGGAACGACACTCCAAGCCCTCCGAATCCGGAATCGGGCATGGGGCCCGGAAAATCATTGGACATCCCAGAACCCAAACTAACAAGCTTGGAAGCTTCTCAAACTCAGGACTCTAAATTGGGCCAGGGTTCGGATATAAAGCCACCCACCCACCACATGCAATATTCAACGAAAAATTCCAGTCATCCGGATATATGCGACCTCACGTGCATATGACAGCAGTCTTAGGAAACAGTCCATCACTTTGGGCCAGGTTCCTACTTGTCAAAGACAAGATTAAAGATTGCCGCGATGAGGATGCGATTTCAGTATTCTGCAATAATTGCACGGATGAAGAAATCCTCAACGCCATCAACCGCTGTCGCGTATTACACTTCGCGGACTTGGAAACTATAGTACATAAGTACTACGCAATGGAAAGCACCTGGAAAACTCCGACAGCTCGCTGGGAGCCACCGGTATCCACCCAACCCCTCGGGCGAGCAAAACGGATGCACCCTCGCAGGGCACCCGAACCCATAGTAAAGAAAACTAAACACACTATGGGACGCGGAACCGTTCTGGAGGGATGGCTCGATAGGCCATGCAAAATTCACACGACACCGGATACAGTAACCAACAACCTTAGAGCATGTTTGATACTTTGGCAAGTGGCCAAGAGCGGCAAGGATATCCTCACCAAAAACACCGCGGAGCAACTCCCCCCGAAATACAACGACCACAAAGTATTGACAGTCTTTGAGACTTTCGCTTCAAACAATCGGCGCGAGAGGGCACTCCGCGACCTCGCCGAAGTCTGCCAAGTCGCAACAATAAATCCCTGGAACGACACGGCCATAACTTTCAATGCCAGTGACGAACCAAAAATCCGGTCAGTCTCGGCACCAACCACCTTGCTCCTCAACCCAATTGTGGATGGCTTTCAGCACACTAAAACTCTCATGGACAGCGGCAGCAGACTAAATCTCATCTACGAGGACACACTGAATAAAATGGAAATAGACAGGAGCCGCATAGAGCATAGTAATACGACCTTCCGAGGGATCATTCCTAGCCAGGAGGCATGATGCGCGGGGAAAATTACACTCGATGTGGTATTCAGAACACCGGAGAACTATCGGTCTGAAGAGATAACCTTCCAAGTGGCCCCTTTAAACATTGGATATCATGCCCTGTTGGGGCGAGATGCATTCACACGCTTTCAAGCTATACCTCATTACGGGCATATGAAGCATAAGATGCCCGAGCCCAATGGTATTATCACTCTTGCTAGTGATCCGGACATAGCCCTCCGCGTCGAAAACAAAACAACATCCCTAGGCCTCGAGGCACTATCTGAGGCCCTCGCGGCCGAAGAGTTAACCGCACTATGCTCTATGGTGGATAGGGGCGACGTAATCCTTGATAAATGTCCCAAATCCACCTCCTTCAAACCAGCTGATGAAATAATCAAATTTCAAGTCCACCCGACGGACCCCAAGAAGACAGTTTCCATCGGCGCACAGCTGGACCCAACGGTTGACGCCGCACTATGAACATTCCTGAGCGAGAACTAGGACATATTAGCCTGGCACCCTTCTGATATGCCAAGAATCCCACGCAGGCTGGACGGACACAGCCTCAATATATTCAAGGGATATAAGCTGGTCAAGCAAACACTACGGTGCTTTTCCGAACCTAAACGACAAGCTATAGGGGAGGAGCTAGCCAAGTTAATCAAGGCCGGATTCATCAGAGAAATAAAACACCCGGACTGGCTAGCAAACCTGGTGATGGTACCAAAGAAGGACAAATCCTGGCGCCTGTGAGTCGATTTGAAAGACCTCAATAAGGCTTGCCCTAAGGATCCTCTCCCCTCCCTCACATCGATCAGATTATTGATGCTACTACAGGACACGACTCACTGTGTTTCCTCGACGCATACTCCGGATACCATCAAATTAAAATGAAGGAATCCGATCAAGCCGCAACAGCATTCATTACCCCATACGGGCCTTTCTGCTTCAACACTATGCCCTTTGGGCTTAAAAATGCCGGCGCCACCTACCAACGGATGATTCAAACATGCCTGGAGAAACAAATCAACAAGACAGTGGAAGCATACGTGGATGACGTCATCATCAAGACTAAGCATGTCGAGTCGCTAATAGATGACCTTCGTCTCACATTCGACAACCTCCGAACATATTACATCAAGCTCAATCCGGAAAAGTGTGTTTTTGGCGTTCCCACCGGAGAGCTGCTGGGCTTCATCGTTTCCAATAGAGGAATTGAGGCAAATCCAGCCAAAATCCAAGCTTTGTCACAATTGGCTACACCAACCGACCTTAAACGGGTCCAAAAACTAGCCGGATGCATGGCAGAATTAAGCCTATTTATCTCAGACTAGGAGAAAAAGCATTGCCACTTTATCGCCTTCTCCAACGTACAGACCACTTCGAGTGGACAGAAGCGGCAACTGCCGGACTGGAGGAAATAAAGGCTCTTTTAGCGAGGGACCCAATCCTGGCCGCGCCAAACGTCGGCAAACCGATGTTATTATACATCTCTGCAACACACCAGGTTGCGAGCGCAGTGCTCGTCGTTGAGCAAAAGGAGGACGAACACAAGTTCCCACTTTAGAAACCGGTATACTACGTATCCACCATCCTCACACCATGTAAATCCCAGTACCCTCATTACCAAAAGATAGCATACGCAGTCTTCATGGCATCCAAGAAGCTATGACACTACTTCCAAGAGTCTTCGATCACGGTGGCTTCCGAAGTACCACTCAATGATATAATAAATAACCGCGACGCTACGGGTCGGATTGCCAAGTGGGCTATCGAGCTCTTACCATTCGACATAACATACAAACCACACCGAGCCATTAAATCCCAAGTATTGGCTGACTTCATCGCCGAATGGACAGAGGCTGAACTCCCTAAAGAGTACGGTACATATTCCTACTAGGTCATGCACTTCGATGGCTCTAAAATGCTGGATGACTTAGGAGCGGGCTTCGTCTTGACGTCCCCCACTGGAGACACAGTCCAATACATACTCCAGATATTATGCACAGAGTCCAACAACGCAGCCGAATATGAGGCCCTATTGCACGGTCTTCGGATGGCCGCCTCCATGGGCATACAACGCCTAGAGGTGAGCGTGGTTATCCAAAATAAACGGAGACTTCGATGCCAAAGATCCAAAGATGGCGGCCTATCGTAATGCCGTACTCAAAATATCAGCTCGGTTCGAGGGATTTGAGTTTCATCATGTGGCTCAAGAAAGTAATCAAGCAGCGGATGTCCTTTTTCACATGGGCACCAAGCGTGACCCAGTCCCACCTAACATCTTCCTAGAAAGGTCCTTCAAGCCATCCGTGGTGTGGCAGGACGAGAGCAGCAACGCCAGTCCGGATCCGATCATACCCCCAGATTCCGCACAGAATACAGATATCATCAAGGGCTCAGCCACCGAGATAACACCATCGGCCCATCTAATAATGGCAGTAATTGCCCCCATGGACCGAACCCTTCTTGGCCTACCTTAATAGGCAAGAGCTCCCTGAGGACCAGAATGAGGCTCGCTGCATTGTTCGGCACTCGAAAGCCTACAAGGTCCATGCCGGAGAGCTCTACAAGAAAAGTGCTACCGGAGTCCTTCAAAGATGTATCTCCAAATAAGAGGGGTGGCAGCTCCTGGCTGATATCCATGCTGGTCTCGGTGGTCACCATGCCACAGCTCGGGCCCTTATAAGTAAGGCCTTCCGTACATGTTTCTTTTGGTCAACGGCCCAAGTAGATGCACAGGACCTGGTCCAACATTGTGTCGGATGCCAGCTCTTCACCAATCAAAGCCTTATGCCGCCTACTGCTTTACAAACAATCCCCGTTACTTGGCCTTTTGCGGTCTGGGGGCTTGATATGGTCGGACACTTAAAGGAGGAAGCCATAAGAAAATATATCTGCTAGTTATGGTAGATAAATTAACCAAATGGATAGAGGCCAAACCAGTGAAAACGACCGAAGCTGGACCGGTGATAGACTTTATATATGATGTCGTGCACCATTATGGTGTCCCACACAGCATCATCACCGATAACGGCTCCAATTACACAGCCGATGAAGTGAAATCCTGGTGTACTAAGTTGGGCATTAACCTCAATTACGCCTTGGTCTATCATCCACAAACAAACGGTCAGGTCGAATGAGCTAATGGTCTTATTATGAGCGGCATTAAGTCTAGACTAGTGCGGTCGTTGAAAGAATCAGACAAGCACTGGGTTGAGGAGGTTGACTCCATACTCTGGGGGCTGCGGACCACGCCCAATCGCACTACCGGATACACACCATTCTTCATGGTGTATGGAGCAGAGGCCATTTTGCCCTACGACATCATTCATGACTCACCTTGAGTGCGCTGTATGAAGAGAGAGAAGCCGAGTTGGATCGGCAGGATAGTCTAGATACCTTGGAGGAGGAGCGCGACGTTGCAAAGGCCTGTTATGCATTCTATCAACAATAGGCTCGCATATATCAAAGCAAAGAGGTGCGGGCCAAGACTTATAATATTGGTGAACTCGTTCTAAGCAGGATTGATGAAGTTCTCACTAGAGGAGCGTACCGCCTGCATGATGCATTGGACAATCGCCTAGAGCCAAACCCGTGGAATGCGGCCAGACTCCGAAGATTCTACGCCTAGAGCTGGACTCTTTGTTTGTTTTCTTCTCCCTTTGTCTCCATTTTTCCTCTCTTTAACCTTTTTGTCTAGATCTTTAGCTCTTGTGCGGCTAGACCGCACACCTATGATGTGCACATCCTTAAATGTATACAGTCATAATACCTAGGGGCTTCTTTTACATAAGCTTATTATTATTTTCCGAGCATCAAGCTCAAGACATATGTTTCCTCTTCCGCATATGTACCTTTTCTTCACCATTATATGCATCGTTATGACTTAAGTTTTTGCCAAGCTGAGTTGCCTGGCTCCTATGCTTATGCCCTACGTTCCCATTTGTTTGGCTAGGGCATAAAGGGAGCACCTCTGCGATTGTTACAGCTGGGTCATCCGGAAATGTATCTCACTCTTGGTGAAGCCGAAAGCTAGAGTTGTTAAGGGAATATTCGGTCGGCGAACTAAAGACGTTTTACCTTCATCACACCATGAACCGCCAGATGTTACTGATACGTCTCCAACGTATCTACTTTTCCAAACACTTTTGCCCTTGTTTTGGACTCTAACTTGCATGATTTGAATGGAACTAACCCGGACTGACGTTGTTGTCAGCAGAATTGCCATGGTGTTATTTTTGTGCAGAAATAAAAGTTCTCAAAATGACCTGAAAATCAACGGAGATTATTTTTGGAATATATAAAAAATACTGGAAGAAGAATCCACGTCATGAGGCCCACACCTTGTCCACGAGGGTGGGGGGCGCGCCTACCCCCTGGGGGCGCCCCCTGCCTCGTGGGCCCCCTGACGCTCCACCGACCTCAACTCCAACTCCATATATTCGTGTTCAGGGAGAAAAAATTTCAGAGAGAAGGATTCATCACGTTTTATGATACAAAGCCGACTCCAAGCCCTAAACTCTCTCATGAGGGCTGATCTGGAGTCTGTTCAGGGCTCCGGAGAGGGGAATCCATCGCCATCGTCATCACCAACCTTCCTCCATCACCAATTTCATGATGCTCACCGCCGTGTGTGAGTAATTCCATCGTAGGCTTGCTGGACGGTGATGGGTTGGATGAGATTTATCATGTAATCGAGTTAGTTTTGTTAGGGTTTGATCCCTAGTATCCACTATGTTCTGAGATTGATGTTGCTATGGCTTTGCTATGATTAATGCTTGTCACCAGGGCTCGAGTGCCATGATTTCAGATCTAAACCTATTATGTTTTCATGAATATATATGAGTTCTTGATCCTATATTGCAAGTCTATAGTGACCTACTATGTGTTATGATCTGGCAACCCCGAAGTGACAATAATCGGGACCACTCCCGGTGATGATCATAGTTTGAGGAGTTGATGTATTCACTATGTGTTAATGCTTTGGTCTGGTACTCTATTAAAAGAAGGACTTAATATCCCTTAGTTTCCAATAGGACCCCGCTGCCACGGAGGGTAGGACACAAGATGGCATGCAAGTTCTTTTCCATAAGCATGTATGATTATATTCGGAATATATGCCTACATTACATTGATGAACTAGAGCTAGTTCTGTGTCGCCCTATGTTATAACTGTTGCATGATCGATTGCATCTGACATAATTCTCCATCACTGATTCATTGCCTACGAGCTTTTCCTATATTGTTCTTCACTTATTTACTTTTCCGCTGCTACTATTATAATCACTATAAAACCAAAAATATTACTTTTGCTACCGTTACCATTATTATCATATTACTTTGCTACTAAATACCTTGCTGCAGATATTAAGTTTCCAGGTGTGGTTGAATTGACAACTCAGCTGCAAATACTTGAGAATATTCTTCGGCTCCCCTTGTGTCGAATCAATAAATTTGGGTTGAATACTCTACCCTCGAAAAATGTTGTGATCCCCTATACTTTTGGGTTATCAAGACCATTTTTTGGCGCCGTTGCCGGGAACATAGCTCTATTCTTTGAGTCACTTGGGATTTATATCTGCTTATCATTATGTAGAACTTGAAAGATCAAAGAACCAAGATTTTTCCCTCAACTACGAAGGGAGGTAAGGAACTGCCATCTAGCTCTGCACTTGATTCACCTTCTGTTTTCAGTAAGCTTGCGACACCTACACCTACACATCATATTAATTCTAATATGTCGCATGTTATTGATGATGCCACTTCTGCTATGCATGATACTTATGATGAAACTACTTCTATGCTTGATACTACTGTGCCACTTGGTGAATTTCTTGATGAATAACTTGCTAGGGCTAGAGAGATGATGAAGATTCTCCCCCTAGATATGAATTTCCTGTTGTTCCTGAGGGTTATGTTATTGATGAATAAACTGCTAGATACCTTCTTGCCTGCAATGATAGAAGTGATCTTAAGAAACTATTAGCTAAGCTGAATGAAAAATCTCTGAATGCTAGAATGAAATATGATCCTGCTTATGCTACTTCACCTATCTTTATTACTGATAAGGATTATGATTTCTCTATTCATACTGAGACAATTACTTTGGTTGAATCTGATCCTTTCTATGGCTATGAATCTGAAACTGTTGTGGCACATCTTACTAAATTAAATGATATAGCTACCCTGTTCACTAATGATGAGAAAACTCGCTACTATTATATCCTTAAATTATTTCCATTCTCATTAAAGGTTGATGCTAAGATATGGTTTAATTCTCTTGATCCTGGTTGTGTGCGTAGTCCCCAGGATATGATTTACTACTTCTCTGCTAAATATTTCCCCGCTCATAAGAAACAAGCTGCTTTAAGGGAAATATATATTTTGTGCAAATTGAAGAAGAGAGTCTCTCACAAGCTTGGGGGAGGCTTCTCCATTTACTTAATGCTTTGCCTGATCATCCTCTCAAGAAATATTAAATACTTGATATCTTTTATAATGGACTAACCGATGCTTCCAGAGACCACCTAGATAGTTGCGCTGGATGTGTTTTCAGGGAAAGAACAGTTGATCAAGCTGAAATTCCTGAACCAACTCCTATGTTGACCAATGAAATTAATTGGACACTTCTTGAACCAACTCCTAAGCCAACTCCGAAGAAAAGGGGTATTCTATTTCTCAGTCCTGAAGATATGCAAGAGGCAAAGAAATCTATGAAAGAAAAAGGTATAAAAGCTGAAGATGTTAAGAATTTACCTCCTGTTGAAGAAATACATGGTCTTAATTCATCAACTATTGAAGAAACACACGGTCTCGATAACCTGAAACAGGTAGTGAAGGTAGACTCTCTCTATAGACTTTGATAAGTTTATGGTTAAGTAAGAAGATTTTAATGCTTATTTTGGTAGACAACTGAAACGCAACGATTATATGATTGAACACTTGGGTGATTATATGTCTAGAGTTAAAGGTGAACTTAAACTCATTAGTAAACATGCTTCTATGGTTACCACTCAAGTAGAACAAGTACTTAAAGCTCAGAATGATTTGCTCAATGAATTGAATAGTAAGAATAATGACTTTGCTCTTAGAGTTGCAACTAGAGGAGGTAAAGTGACTCAGGAACCTTTTAATCCTGAGGGCCACCCTTAGAGAATTAAGCAGGATTCTCAGAGAAATAACATTGATGCAACAAGTCCTTCTAAGATGAAGAAAAAGAAAAATGATAGAACTTTGCATGTTTCTAGTGAACCTGTTGTAAACACACCTGAGAATCCTAATGATATTTCTATCTATGATGCTGAAACACAATCTGGTAATGAACATGATCCTAGTGATAATGTTAATGATGATGTTCATGTTGATGCTCAAACTAGCAATAATAATGATGTAGAAATTGAACCTGTTGTTGATCTTGATAACCCACTATCAAAGAATCAACGTTATGATAAGAGAGACTTTCACTACTAGGGAAAAGTCCAGCAGTAGCATGGGTAAAATGCTTATTTGTAGTGCGGGCAGCTGCGCTACTGATACGGCACTACAACTAATGCTTAGCAGTAGCGCATGCTGACCCACGCTACTGCTATCTAGGGATAGCAGCAATGGTCGTCGTAAAAACGCGCTGCTACTAATATCTATAGCGCCCTAGTATAAAAGGCGCTACTGCTAAGTCCTCACTGCTACTACGGCCATACCCCGGGCTACTGTTATTAGTTTCTGGAAAAAAAATCTGCTCCATATTTTGTGCTGCTGAATTTTGTTTAGTGTTTTATACAATAGTCTCTAGCATATCATACACATACAAATCTGATCATATGAGACACATACAAATAGCCTCATCAAATCGATCATTTCATCAACATAATCATCATCCAACACAAAATGACGTCTCTCTCGAAATAGCGATACAAGTTATGAGATGCCTCAAATACTTGCAACTACATCGTCATCCATCTAAACAATGATATAGACAAGAAGAGCTATCACTATGAGTGAGAGTGGAACTATGCAGTACATGAGGCGGTGGTTATGAGTCCTCTCTCGCGTTAGCATGAACCTCAAGTAACTAGCTTCTGCTTCATGTCTGCTTTTGAACCATTTATGGCTGTCGCCCGAGAACCGCTCGGATCATTTACCCTGCACATAATCATCATTTTTCGAATATAACATGTCCAAAACATCACATGTACAAATATGACATGTCCAAATTCCAAATGTGACATGTCCAAATCACATGTCCACTTCAAATTTGCATATAGCAGGAAGAAAAATATAGAACTTGAAGAAAAATGCAAGAAGTTTTTTTAAATAGCAACAATTGCTTTAACTAAAAAATAATAAATAGCAACAATTGCTTTAATTAAAAAATAGCAATAGTTTGAAACCTAGGGTTCATACTAAGTACCACTAAAAAATAGTCAATAATCTATCCTAGGTTTTTTAACTAGGGTTCATACTAATTGTAATTAACTAACTAGCACTAAAAATAGCCTAGGGTTCATACTAACAGAGAGAGAGAGAGAGAGAGCAGAGCAGAAAGCAGAGAAGAGGGGAGGGGAGAGTGCTTACAGAGGGCGGAGAGAGAGATGGGGTCGGGGGAGACGGCGGCACCGAGGCGCGGCAAGGAGGAGTCGGGGAAGACGGCGGCGAGGCGGGGTCGGGGGAGACGGCGGCGAGGCAGGGTCGAGGGAGACGGCAGCGAGGCGGGGTCAAGGGAGACGGCGACGGAGAGCGAGGGCAGGGGCTCCGTCAAGGTCGAGGTCGAGGGGGAGGAGCATGGTGCACAGCGACATTGAGGGCAGACTCTGACGAAGAGCGAGGGCAGGGGCTCCGGCGAGGGCGAGGGCGAGGGCAGGGGCTACGACGACGGCGACGAGGGGAGAAGAGAGAGTGGGGAATTGGGGGAGAAAGGAGAGGAGGGAAGCCCGCGTGGGGGTTATGTCAAAATAGCTTTAGCAGTAGCATGGGAAAAGAAAACGCGTTGCTGCTAAAATCCGTAGCAGTAGCGCGCTCCTCACAAACTCGCTACTGCTAAGATGGGCCCGTCCTGTGGACAAGTTCAAACTTAGCAGTAGCGCCCTACCCTAAAAGCGCGCTACTACTAATTTGATAGCAGTAGAGTGGTTTGTCAGAGGGTGCTACTACTATACCTAGCATGTCAGCAACGGTGTGGGAATTATAGTAGTAGCGTGTTTTATTCCTGTCGCGCTACTGCTAATTGGATAGCAGTAGCGCCCTTTCTGACCACGCGCTACTGCTAAGTAGCAGTAGCGCCTCGTTCTAACACGCGCTACTGGTAAGATTCTGTGTATAAGGTTTTTCCTAGTAGTGTTTGTTGCTAGGAAGCACGGTAAATAAAGAGAACCATGGGTTCAGAAACCCATGCCTGTTCCTCCTAAACCATCCAAGAAAAAGGATGATGGGGATTTTGAGCGCTTTGCTGAAATGATTAGACCTATCTTCTTGCGTATGCATTTGACTAATATGCTTAAAATGAATCCTTATGCTAAGTATATGAAGAATATTGTTACAAATAAGAGAAAGATACCAGAATATGAAATTTCCACCATGCTTGCTAATTATACTTTTAAGGGTGGAATACCTAAGAAACTTGGAGAACCAGGAGTACCAACTATACCATGCTCCATTAAAAGAAACTATGTTAAAACTGCTTTATGTGATCTTGGAGCCGGTGTTAGTGTTATGCCTCTCTCTTTATATCGTAGACTTGATTTGAATAAGTTGACACCTACTGAAATATCTTTGCAAATGGTTGACAAATCAACTGCTATACCTGTCAGTATTTGTGAGGATGTGCCTGTTGTGGTTGCAAACGTTACTATTTTAACAGACTTTGTTATTCTTGATATTACTAAGGACGATAGTATGTCTATAATTCTTGGAAGTCCCTTTTTGAATACAGCAGGGGCTGTTATTGATTGCACCAAAGGCAATGTCACTTTTCATGTTAATGGTAATGAGCATACGGTACACTTTCCGAGGAAACAACCTCAAGTCCACAGTATCAATTCTATTGGAAAAATTTCAAGAATCCCTATTGGAGGTTTTGAATTTGCTCTTCCTACTGTCAAGAAGAAATATAATATTCTTATTGTTTGGTACATGCATATCGCCGTTGAGGTAACCTAGTGTTATTCAAAAATTCTCCGGTTTCATGTTATTCGAAATGAGTTTGTTAACAAGACCTGATCAACCTTGTTAGTGGATTCCTTTTGATGAGCATGAGATGGGTCAATTTATAAAACACAACCTTCTGTACCCTCCTTTTACTTTCTGTTATTTAGATTAAATAAAGCAAAATTAGTAATTTCTGTCAGTTTTGTGAATTATCCATGCAATAAAAAATAACCCAAAAATAAAATTTCTCCAAATGCCCTGAAATTTGAATATGATTTTTTATGGAATATTTGAGAATATCTGGCACAGAGAACACATCAGGGGGAGCCAGCACCTGGCCACGAGGGTCCAGGGCGGGCCCTACCCCCTGGGCGCGCTCCCCTACCTCCTGGGCCCCTGGTGGCCCCCTCCACTTATTCCACTCACCACACACTCATTCTTCCTCCCAAAAAATCACCAACCAGCTCAAGCACGAGTTCTAGCTCATCTTGTTGCCATTTTCGATCACCTAGCTCAAAGCTCCATTCACAAAACTGCTTTGGGGGATTGTTCTTTGGTATGTGACTCCTCCAATGGTCCAATTAGTTTTTGTTCTAGTGCTTTATTCATTGCAATTTTTTGCTGCTTAGGTGACCTTGTTCTTGAGCTTGCATGTCAAATTCATATGCTCCCAAGTAGTTCTAATGCATGATATAGTCTCTAGGAACTTGTGGGAGTAGTTGCTATAAGTTTTGTTGAGTTTGGTTCACTTTTATTTTGAGTTACTAAAATTTTTAGAAATTTTCAGAAAATGATGAAGAGATTTCTGAGGGGTTCTTCGAGCCGAACCTCGAAGGATAATCAAAGTGAAGAAGACGAGAGGCCCAAATATAATCTCCCTCGCACCACGGAGGTTCGGCCTTGTGAATGGCCTTATGATGATTTCTTGAGAGCAGCCGTGATTTATGATGATTTCTATGAGTTGGCTGAGAATGCAGGCCTCACCAACTTCCTTCGCAATCAGCACGAACAGTTTCTCCTACTCACTAATACTTTTGTGCAAAATTTTCATTTCCATGCTAGGATATCTCCACCTTCAGTGGATTTCTATTTATATGATGAGTATAACGAGATGTCCCTCTACGAATTTTTTGAGGTCTGCAAGTTTCCCTTTTCAGGAAGTGTAGAGGAACCACATCGTAACGATCTAGAGAGGTTTATTGATACAATTGATGTAGGGGAAATGAGGAAGGTTTCCGATGCAAGAATTACTAGCATACATTTTCCTGTTCTACGTTAATTTGCAATATTAGCTAGTAGATGCTTAATTGGCCACGGAAACTGTGGCAACCTTAGTGCCCCTGATATCGTTATTTTGTGCCATGCCTTGTTCCGTGATGACACATTTAGTCTGGGCGCTATTGTTGCAAAGTAGTTAAATCTTAACCATATGAAGGGCCCCATCTTGGGAGGTATCTTCGCCTCGCGCCTCGCTGCACATTTTAACATACCTATTAGGCTTTATGAGAAAGAAGAAAAGTTGCTGCCTCCTATTTTTCTAGACTATAAGAGTATGGTAGCACATGATTTTATCGTTAAGAATAAGGAAAAGATGCTTAAGTACAAGCTGATATTTGATAAAAATCACCCTAAGACTATTACTTTGCCTACTCCTTCCTTGTATGACTTATCTGCAGGCAAGTACCTTGTTCCACTGGAGGCCATTCACGCCTACCGAAACCCCACACCAGCTACAAAGCCAGAGCCGGAACCACAAATTGATCCTCACCGACAGTCTGTTTATCAGTGGAATCCGGAAGAGATCACCAATCAGTGGCACTAGGAGGATCCTTCTCAGTACGACCCCAACTATAACTTTGGATATCCACCAGGCCAGCCTTGGCCATAGACCAACTTAGGCCAAAAGCCTAAGCTTTGGGGAGTACGTATTTATCACCGACATTACATTCATGTTCACACACTCATGCTAGTTTGTCGGTGCTCATACTTTTTCATTGTATCATCCATGATAGTTTATTTCCTTTTTAGTTTTCTTCTTGTGTGCCTTAATAGTATTTAAGAAAAACAAAAAAAATAGTTGTATCTTTTAGTTAGTTTACTTTCCGTGCCTGTAGTAGTAGTAATTAAAAAGAAAACCCAAAAATATTTCTCGTTCTTCCTTTGCTTGTTGGGAGGTTTCCCGTGTAAATAGTTTTATTTCTTTTCTTTTGGGGTCGAGAGGAGAAGACCATAATGAAAATGTTGAGTGGCTCACGTATGCATTATTGTTGATCTAACAAGGAGCCCATATTACCTTGTCTTCTCTCTTGAATTGAATGCTTGCAGATTCCAACTTAGTCCAATGCACGTGCACTATTATTATTATCCACATTGTTCGGTCATGCAAGTGAAAGGCAATAATGATGTTTATATGATGAACTTATTGAGATGAGAAAAGCTGGTATGAACTCACCCTCTCTTGTTTTTGTAAATATGAATAGTTCATCGTTCCTGATTCAGCCTATTATGAAAGAAACATATTTGCAATGACAATTAGAGATTGTAGTTGCTTATGCCATGCTTAATCAGCTAGGAGCTTATAATGGTTTACCTTGCGTGCCAACATGCTATTAAAATGGTTTGATGTGGTATGATAGGGTGGTATCTTCTTTTGAACGATTCGAGTGGCTTGACTTGGCACATGTTCATGCATGTAGTTGAAACAAAATCAACATAGCCTCTACAATATTTATGTTCATGGTGAATTATATCCTAGTCATGTTTGCATTCGGTGTTGATTAATTTTAATGCATGTTCATGACTGTTGTCGCTCTGTAGCTGGTCACTTCCCAGTGTTTTTCTAGCCTTCACTTGTACTAAGCGGGAATACTTCTTGTGCATCCAACTCCATAAACCCCAAAGTTGTTCCATATGAGTCCACCATATCTACCTATATACGGTATCTACCTGCCGTCCCAAGTAAATTTGTATGTGCCAAACTCTAAACCTTCAAATAAACATTCTGTTTTGTATGCTCGAATAGCTCATGTATCAACTAGGGTTGTCTGTATCCTCCATGCTAGGTGGGTTATTCTCAAGAGGAGTGGACTCCGCTCCTCACTCACGAGAAAATGGCTGGTCACTGGGATGCCCACTCCCATGCTTTAAGCAAATCAAACCAACATAATTGCAAACAAAACTCCCCTAGGATTGTTGTTAGTTGGAGGCACCCATTGTTTCGGTCAAGCCGTGGATTGATGCTTGTTGGTGGTGGGGGAGTATAAACTTTACCATTCTGCTTGGGAACCGCCTATAATGTGTGTAGCATGGAAGATATCAAGATCTCTGGGTTGTTGTGCTGAGAATGAAAGTATACCGCTCAAAATATTATTCATATCTATTTCAAAATTGAGCTCTGGCACCTCTACAAATCCCTGCTTCCCTCCGCGAAGGGCCTATCTATTTACTTTTATGTTGAGTCATCATCCTCTTATTGAAAAGCACTAGTTGGAGAGCACCGCTGTCATTTGCATCCATTACTGTTAGTTTACCTAGAGTATGACTTGACTGGATCTCTTTCACCTTGAATTACAATGTCTAGTCAGTCCTTAATCTTTAAAGGTGCTCTAGATTTATGTTTTGCCGTCTCAGAAAGGGCTAGCGAGATACCATCTTGTTATATCATATTATGATTGTTTTGAGAAAGTGTTGTCATCTGAGATTTATTATTATTGCTTGCTAGTTGATTATGCCATTGATATGAGTAAACATGAGACCTAAATGTTATTGCGAATGTGGTTAGTTCATAATCTTTGCTGAAAACCTGAATGCTGGCTTTACATATTTACAACAACAAGAGCAAACAGAGTTTATACAAGTTTTTATTTATTACTTTCAATTTATCAACTGAATTGTTTGAGGACAAGCAAAGGTTTAAGCTTGGGGGAGTTGATACGTCTCCAACGTATCTACTTTTCGAAACACTTTTGCCCTTGTTCTGGACTCTAACTTGCATGATTTGAATGGAACTAACCCGGACTGACGCTGTTTTCAGCAGAATTGCCATGGTGTTATTTTTGTGCAGAAATAAAAGTTCTCGCAATGACCTAAAAATCAACAGAGATTATTTTTGGAATATATAAAAAATTGTGACGCCCGGATAGTTAAGCTACAGTAATTCCATGCAATGATAACATGTCACTGCGATTACTGATGTTAGACTCACGATGATTCAATCCCGTTCGAAATCAAAATTCAAAATCAAGTCAAACGGTAAAATTTTCAAACGTTAAAACTAAAATGTTCAGAATGGGATAAATAAATCCTAAGTCATAATTGTGGAGGAACCACATTTTAGTAAAAAGATTAAAAGCACCAAAGTGATTTAAATAGTAGCAAAACAACTATTTGTACGACTTTGGTATTTTATGAAATACTAAACTATTTTATATCACGGTAAAACTTTTTGTAGTGGTGGATTGTTCTGCAACGTTATTTTAGGGGCTATAGATATATTTTACTAAGTTAAAATTAATGTGTAACTAAAATAAAACAGAAAAGAAAAATTAAGAAAAATAAAATACAAAGAAAAGAGAACACCCCCCCTCACTGGGCCACGGCCCAGATGGCCTCGGGGCCAATCGGGCTGGCCCGGTGGCACCTCTCCTGGCCAATATGGCCCCTCCCTCGTGACCTAACCCCCGAACGACCCACTCCCCTCACGATCCCCACCTCCCCTCGTATCCCACACCGCTGCCACCACACGCAACACACGCGCGTGAACACACACACACGCATGCCTCGTGCCTGGGGGAGGGGCGCCCCTGCTCGATCCCCTCCTCCCGCACGGCTGCGCCCGACGCAAGTCGCCACGCCGCTAAGGCCACCGCCAGCCGGGCTCGGCGCCGCCCCTCAGGGACTCCTCTGCGCCCCCTCCTCTCCTTCGCGCGGCACAGTGTGATACCGCGGCCTCGCCTCATCACCGACCACGACCCCGTCGCACCTCGCCGGCGCCTCGACGCCCACCGCCGTTGCCGCCCGTCTTCATCCTCCTCCACAACCGGAGCTCCTACGCCTCGTCGGACACCGTCGTCCTCTTCGTTGTCGGACCTCCCCGAGCCCTCCCCGAGCTCACTCTCGCACACTTGCAGGGCCCAGTGAGCCACCACCCCTCCCCTTCTCCTCTGCCTCTCATAGCATCTCTCCCCATCGCCGCTCACCGTCGGAACGCGCCCCAACCGCGATCACCCCGCGCTAGCCGCGCCCATCAGTGCGTGCCCCGCCACTGCTCCCCTCCCCTGTAGCGGATGCTGCCTGCTGCTGCTGCGCAACTGATGCTGCTGCCTAGCGCCACCTCGCTCGCCGGCCCCACCGCCTCCTTGCTCCGCCGCCCGCACACCGTCGATGCTCGCCCTCCGCCCTGCATCGTCCGCGGCCGGCCACACACGTGCGCGCTGCAGTCCGCCATCCAGCTTCGCTCCGCTCGCGAGCGCGCCCTGCCTCACGCGGCCTCCCGCCCATGCCACTCGCTGGCCTCGCCCCACTTCACATCGCCTCCCCCGCGCACGACCTGGCCACTCCGGCCACCGCTCGCTCGGCCCCGCCCCACAGCAGCCCTGCTCGCTAGCTCCCGCTCAAGCGACGCCACGCCCGCCGCTCGCGCCCATCGGGCGCCCTGTGCCCCTTAGCGCAAACACTACTAGGGAAAAGGCTAGCAGCAGCGCGGGTTTTAGACCTATCAGTAGCGCGGGGTGGTGCGCTACTGATAAGGCGCTACAGCTAACGAATAGCAGTAGCGTGCCTCCACCCACGCTACGGCTAAATCGACTTAGTAGCAGCGAGTTCCAGGAGGAGCGCTGCTGGTAATTAGTAGTAGCGCTTCTCTCTGCCCGCGCTGCTACTATTATTTCGTATTTTATTTCTTTTTTATTTCATGTTGTATTCGTACACCTTTACACAAATTTTCATACAACAGGAATTTACAAATTGTTTTTACATCATAATGAGTTATTACATCATGGGGTTAAAGAACCGTGTGGACTAGTTTCAAGTGGACGGACATCCACTTGAAACTAATCCGTGGTTCTTTCACCCAATGATATAATAAATATCATCATCATATCATTAACAACTTATCATCATCATCATCATATCATTGGTCACTAGTCGTAATCACAAGTACTCCTCACATCTTCAACTCTAACACATTGTATCACATAATAAACATATTGTACCTCATAGGACCTACTACATTCTCTTAGGACCTACTATATTCTCTAAGGTAAAATAGCAAAAAAAAACAAGATAGCCCCTCACTCTCCATTATGGAGAATGCATATTATCCTGTCTCCAATTCTTGCCTTTTGCTTAATGTTGCTTCCAAGAACCTCCTTACGAATGTCCAAACATTTTTTCCACTCTTTGATTAGCATGTGTTCACCGGTTTTAGAAATTTGATATGCACAGGTGAGATCCGTAGGATGACCTGGCTGTAGGTTCAGAACTTCAAGGCAACCATTGTAATACATCAGATGAGGCACACAATCCATCGGGATTTTCTGTTGAAAAACATAGTAATAACTTCGTAGTTAGCAAAGATGTACTAGTTTTAGAAGTATGCACAATATGCACGGATGTTGTAATAGTAAAATATCTTACCACGGTATCTCCATAGAAGTTATCATGGTTCAACACGTGCACAAGTAGCACGTATTCACCATAATTTGGAGGAGTTCGATAATAGGTATTGTAATTCTCAAAAAAAGTACAATAAGCAATCAGATGATTTTTCTCCTTATAAGTTAATTCGGAGCCATCAGTGTAGTGGGTTTTGTCTACAATCTTCTGCACATTCTTTGAAGATTCAAAATAAGCTGTTAATGGAAATAAGCTGTCAACTATTTTGAAATAAATAATATAAATTAGTTAATAACTATATTTGAGAAACTCACATTGCGGTAGAATCGGAAGCGTATCAACAAGGACCCAAATGTCCATATTGTCTTGCTCGATGTCAGGATCACCAAGATCCATGCTGACAATCATACCCTCATAAAAACCATACATTTTGCAAAGTGCTTCCCAATTTTGGCAACCAAAATGGGTTACGCTCTGAGAATTGTACAATTTTACTTCAAAATCGATATCATGATGGGTCCTTAGGTTTATTTTCTTTGTTTGAAAATTTTCATGGTCTTCAAAACCCATCCTCTCCAAGACATAGCGTCTTGCATGGCATGGGATAAGCTAGTCGAATTGTAAAAGATGAAAATTAGACGTTGAAATAGTTGAAGTCATGCTTAATTACGAAAAAAAACACTTGTCATTGTTGCGTACCATTTCAACATCGAAGGTCTCCTCGAGCTTAATGCTGAAGCGCCGATCTTCATCCAACTGAACGAACCTGTCGCACATACCTCGATCATCGTGGCACCAACTGCACTCCCCCGGGAGACTATCGTCGTCTGAGTACGACATTTCCTACGTTCATAATTCAAAGATTAAACTTGTACATATTCTAGCACAAGTCATGCCAGAATTCACGGAAAAATCCGGCATGACCTTTGCTAAAAAAGGACATATCGAGCGCCTGAAATTTGCCGGAACGGAAATTAATCAACAATCCGGCAAAACATAGGCCACTCGGAGGTGTAACCAAAACATGAAATAATTGCTTAAACTAAAAAATAACACCAAATATGGCATGTTCAACTAGTTCTATTAATTCAACTAGTTCTATTAATTCAACTAGTTCTTACTAAATATAAACTTAGTATAAAAAGAAAAAAACTAGTTCTTTCAAAAAATGAAGAAGTTCAACTAGTTATTAATTTACTTACTATACTAGTTCAACTAAAACTTAACTAGTTCAACTAAAACTAAACTAGTTCTATTAATTCAACTAGTTCTTACTAAATATAAACTTACTATAAATAGAAAGAAACTAGCACATCTACTACTACTAATTAACATCTAACTACTACATCTACTACTAATTAACATGTACTACTGCTAATTATACAACTAGTTTACCATCACTACTAGTAATTAATATCCACTACTTTTAAAAATCATTATCTATGAACCCTAAATTAACATCTACCACTACTAAAATCATCTACTAACTAAGCAAAGAGAGAGGGATTGGGGAGGGGTGGGGGCTTACAGAGGGAGAGACGATGGCAGGGAGGTGCTCGGCGACGGAGGGGCGGCGAGGGCGGGCTCGGGATCGGGAGGGCGGCGGTCCTGGGCGGCGGGCTCGGCGGGCTCGGTCAAGGGCAGTGGCGGTGAGGTC
>NC_041386.1:223252923-223255325 GCF_002162155.2 Triticum dicoccoides
GTGTGGTCGAGAGCGGTGGTGGTGAGGTTGAGGGCGGGCGGCGGCGGCGGCGGTGAGGGCGCAGGCGCGCTCGGGCTCGGGCGGCGGCGGCAGGGAGTAGGGGAACATGCCGGTGGGGGGGAAAGGAGGACTTAGCGAAATTTTGATGCGGGGGTGGTTAACTCGAACTAGCAGTAGCGCACGTACAGAAAACGCGCTATAGCTAACTTATCTACATCGCGTTTTGGGGAAAACCGCTACTGCTAATGGAAGCAGTTATTTCTTTTGTTTAGTGAAAACATCAAAAATATACATTGGTCATCATTGATCTTTTTGTGTATAATCTAAATAGTCAACATGAATCCTCACTGTACCTGTATAGGTACAGGCGAGGATTCATATTCCAACCACAAATCATACACATATAGTTCAATGAAGACCAAGTGCTCGAGATATGTTGAGAAGCAACATATTTAAGGTGGTAAACAGCTTGTTCGCTTAGCAGTATGGGACTAAACTTAATTAGTTGCGGTCATACTTAGCAGCAGTGAGTTTTGAGCAAAACCGCTGCTACTAAGTTCTTTAGCAGTAGCGCGTCCACGGGAAGGGCGCTACTACTATATCTAGCCCGAAGGCAACACCGTGGAAATTATAGTAGTAGCGCTCTTTTCACCTAGAGCGCTACTGCTACTCAGTCATTAGCAGCGCTCTTTTCTAAAGCTCGTTGCTGCTAATTAGCAGTAGCGTCTGTTTTTAGACCGCGCTGCTGCTAAGATTCTGTGTATAAGGTTTTCCCTTGTAGTGACAACGCCCGTGTGCTCGTTAGGCCCCGCTGGCCCTATGATAGGGGGGGCCACGCCCAGAACGTTTTAACAAAAAAAGGATAAAAAATAATAAATAAAATTAATAGTTAATTAACTAATTAACTTAATTAATTAATTAAAGAATTAATTGAACTAATTAATTCTGATTAGATTAACCTAACCACTAATTAAACTGTCACATCCCTAGTTCTGACAATGCCTAGTGCATGCATTAGAGTGTTACATCATGTTTAAATTTCATTTAAACCTGAGATGGGGATTGACTAAGCCCTAGCACCAAATGGATTCAACTAGGGTCAAAATAAAACCTTTTTCATTGAACTCAAAATGTCCTCTAAAAATGTTCAACATTTCTGGTTTGAGGTGGAAGCATCTACCAAAAATGGTTTATATTTTTGCAGGACATATTTGGTCACTGAATTAAATCATATAGTATTTTCATTTGGGCATTTAAATGCTATTAAATATTTCAAATGCTCAAATAATCATAAACTAAAATGTTTACTGTTGGATATATTCTAAACAGTAGCCATGATTAGTTTCATGATTTTTGAAGGTGTCTGAGTATTTTTAATAAAGCCCTAAATTTACAGAATAATAGAAAACTAAGATAATTAGAAAAGGAGAGAGAGAGAAAGACCCGTACTTGGGCCACTTACCTGTAGCCGGCCCAGCTTCTGCGCGGCCCGTTACTGTGCAGCCCAGCTGCCAGTCATCTTCCTCCCCCTCGCCCCGAAGCAGCTGCGTGCTGGACGCACGCGCGCCGACGCCGGCCACCTCCTGCTTCGCCGTGGCAGCCTCCCCGACTTCCTCGCGACGCCACGAAGACGTCCTCGACCCCCTCTCACTTCTCCCTCGCTCTCGGGACCTCCCTCCCCCTCGCTCCTCTGTTTCCCCTCCCGCGACCGAGCGGAGCTCGCCGTCATCGTCGCCGTACCCATAGCCACCGGCCACCCCTAGCCTCGCCGATGCACCCAGGAGCTCCGCCTCGACCCCCTCTTCCTCCCCACCGATCCACAGCCCTCCGGAAGCCCTGCATCGCCGCCATCGCCGTCGTCTTCTACCTCGGACCCGCCGGCCATCTTCGTCAAATTCGTCGGCTCCGGTGCCTCCCCGAGCTCCCCGAGGCCACCGTCGCAACCCCTGTGAGCTCCACTCCGTTTCCCCTCCTTCATTTTGCTCGTTCCCGTGCCGTAGCACCCCCGGCCACATTCCCGAGCACCGCCGTCCGCCATGGCCGCGTAGCTCTCCTGACCCGAGCCCCTCTGCTCGAACCCGTGGCACCAGCGCGCTTCTGGTGGCCCGCGGATGCCGTCTGGACCATCAGTTTCTCTCCTAGCACGCCGCAGCCCAACCCCGCACATGGCCGAACTCCGGCCGCCACCTCGGGCTCCACTCCGGCGAACCCCGGCTACCCCCGCACCTCCCGTTGGTCCCCCTAGATGCGCACGGGCGCGGGCTACCTCCTGGTGCCCTTGGCGCATCGATCCGATGCCCCTAGCGCAAGTCCGGCGTCCCCCGCCGTGCTCTGTGGTCGTCGCCGGCTACACTCCGGCGAGAGCTGATGTGGCCGCTCATTAGGGCCTAACCACCCCCCCC
>NC_041386.1:223255418-223272086 GCF_002162155.2 Triticum dicoccoides
GTTAACCCCCTGTTTAGTTTAAGTTAACCACAGTGGCCCCACGCGTCGGAATTGACCTAGCTGACGTGGCCGTTGACCGGTCCCACCTGTCAGTGGGTTAAACAACCCTGTGTCACTGACGTGTGGCCCCCACACGTCAGGTTTGACCACCAGCAGCGTCTGTTGACCTGCTGACGTCACGGTGACGCACTGCTGACGCAGTAAATGTTTTCTGGAATTTAAATAATTCTTAAATGATTTATTAATTCCAGAAAATGCCTAAAACTTCAATAAATCATAGAAAATTAACCGTAACTCCAAATTAAATAAATTATATATGAAAAATTATCAGAAAAATTCAAGGAATCCATATGTACCATTTTCATGCATGTTAGAACAACTTATAGCTTCTGTTTAGCACAAATCAATTAAATGGCATTTGAATAATCACATATGGAGTTTAAATTTGAATCTTGTATTCAAACCAACTTCATTTAATCTTTTGCTAGTTGCATTAGCTCAAAACACATTCATTTTGCCATGTCATGATCATGCATCATATTGTGCATTGCATTGATTGTGTTCCCTTCTATGTTGCCGGTAATTGTCCCCTCTCGATAGACGTGATACCGATGATGTGATCGTTGACACTGATGAAGACTCAATGTTATCTTCAGAAGTGCCAGGCAAGCAAAACCCCCTTGTGCATTCCGATACAATCCCACTCTCTCGCTCTTGCTCTCTTTTACTGCATTAGGACAACAACGACATATCGTTACTTGCTGCGGTAGCTGAACCCCTTTATCCTTTGCATGACCTGTCATTCCACAGTAAATAGATGAAACCCACTAGCATGAGTAGGAGTTGTTTGAGCCCTGTTGTGCCTACTCATTCATGTTTGTTTGTCATGCCTGCTATTGCTTAGAGTTGAGTCAGGTCTGATTCATCGGGGATGAATCAGAGGCGTGTGAACATGTCCTACCATTGAGAGCTAAGTGTGTGAACACGATTTGGTAAAGGTAGCGGTGAGAGGCCATGTAGGAGTACATGGTGGGTTGTCTCATTGAAGTCGTCCTTAGGAACTGAGTTCTGTGTTTGTGATCCATGACTCAGCTACTACCATACATTGGGCCCTGAAATATGACCCCGCTCGACTTCTTATTCACCCTAGTCCTCTGTCCAGGAGTTGCAAGTAGTTTCTGGTGTTTGTAGTATGCTGGAGGCCGTGGACAGCGCTGACCGTAGGGGTGGGCTGTGATGCGGTAGGCACGTGGACGGGTAAACCGGGCACCCGTTTGGTGTCACGGAACCCTGTTCACATCGTTTGGGGCTGTGAGCGAAACTCCGGCCGGATCTCCTCATGGATGGAACCCGAATAGGCGATAAACCTGGACTAGAGACTCGAGTGTTTAGGTAGGTCATGGTCTACACCCACGTCGGCTTTCGCTTGAAGTCTGCCGAGCACATGTCGTGTGCAGACGCTAAGTGGTGGAAACATGTATGAAGAAGTACACCCCTGCAGGGTTAACATCATCTATTCGAATAGCCGTGTCCGCGGTAAAGGACTTCTGGGTTGCTTATATCAGTTCATAGACAAGTGAAAGTGGATACCCTAAAATACGCAAGATAAGCGTGAGTGCTATGGATGGCGTTCTCGTAGGGAGACGGGAGCGGTTCCATAGTGGTGTATTGATATGGTGAATATGTGGACTCGTGTGCGCCACCTCAAAAGAGTTACTTGCAGTCGTAGTTTAGGATAGCCACCGAGTCAAAGCTGGCTTGCTGCAGTTAAACCCCACCATTCCCCTTGTTGAAAATGATGCATATGTAGTTAGTTCTGATGTAAGTCTTGCTGGGTACATTTGTACTCACGTTTGCCTATTTTATGTTTTTGCAGAGAGACTTCAGTCTCACTAGTAGTTCCACGTGGACTTCGACGTTTAGCTTGTTACCTCAGCTACGATCATGTGCCCCGGCAGGATCTGGTAGATAGTCAGGCTTCTCAGCCTTTTTCAGTTATAGATGTCTGTACCCAGACATGATAGCTTCCGCTTGTGCTTTGACTTGTATGCTCTGATTGTTGGATCATGAGACCCATGTTTGTAATATCTCGCTCCTCGGAGCCTATTGAATAAAATACTTGAGTCGTAGAGTCATGTTGTGATGCCATGTTGTATTTGCACATATCGAGCATATTGTGTGTATGTTATTGAAATGCTTGGTATGTGTGGGATCTGACCATCTAGTTGTTTATCTTTAGTAGCCTCTCTTACGGGGAAATGTCTCCTAGTGTTTCCACCGAGCCATGGTAGCTTGCTACTGCTCCGGAACACTTAGGCTGGCCGGCATGTGTCCTTCTTCGTTCCTGTGTCTGTCCCTTCGGGGAAATGTCACGCGATGAATACCAGAGTCCTGTTAGCCCGCTACAGCCCGGTTCACCGGAGTCCTGCTAGCCCAGTGCTACAGCCTGGATTCACTCGCTGATGACCGACACGTTCGATGCTGGGTCATGGATGCCTGTCCCTGTAAGTCTGTGCCACTTTGGGTTTACGACTAGCCATGTCAGCCCGGGCTCCTTATCATATGGATGCTAGCGACACTGTCATATACGTGTGCCAAAAGGCGCAAACGGTCCCGGGCAAAGGTAAGGCGACACCCGTGGGAATACCGTGCGTGAGGCCGCAAAGTGATATGAGGTGTTACATGCTAGATCGATGTGGCATTGAGTCGGGGTCCTGACAGCGTTGGTATCAGAGCTTGACTGCCTGTAGGATTACCAAGCCAACTGATCGAAGTTGAGTCTAGAAATTCTTTAGTTATATAAGGGAATTGATTGTGGGATGGAACGTAAGGCTCTTTTTACTCCTTTACCTCATGCCCTTCTAATCTGAGTCATCTTATCTTTCCTACGGGGATTAAGAACTAGGCTATCTCTTCTTTCTATTAGGATCACGTGTTACTAATCCGTAGACTTATAAGATTGTTGATTCAAGCCTCAGTTCAGTTTCTACCTCTGTATGTTAACTGTTGATCTCGAAACCTTGATATTGTGCTTCTGAGTGGTTATGCCACCATTTTTGTGAATGTCTCAAATCTTTTCTGAGCATTTACAGCCGTTATGCTGTCCGAGTCATCCCGGGTTTCCAAACAGTCTGATGCATTTGCAAATCCCTTCCTCCTGTTTCCGATGTGCCTTTGGTCAGGTTAATCACACAAATCAGTGAGTTGAGGTACTTTACTGCCTCGACCTTTATGTTGGAGTTATTATTATGACCCTAGGTGTCTTAGGGGATCATCTAGTAATTTAGCCATGATTTGTGTTCCCAGTGTGATGATTCTGGCCATCATTCTCGAAAGCATCCCGTGATGCTACTTAGTAGTAGGTATTCCATTCCTGGGTTTTTGAACTCGAGATTCACTCTACTTAAATCATGTTGATAGGGTTTGCTAGTTCCTTTAGGATATTAGTAACCTTTGCGATAGTCCTCGAGGTTCGTGGTACATCCTTCTTCCAAATACTATGAACTACTTATGGCAGAAGTTCCTCGTTGAACTGAATTATCACAACAGGATTATTCTTGAGGAGTTCTCCATTCATAAATCGTGACTCTGCCAGTTCTACCTTTCTGCATGGGTTATCCGGAAGAAATATGTTGAACTTGGTTCGACATACTAATCTATGCATCCACAACTCAGAAAATTATATGTTCCTTTGAGTTGTTCTCTTTAGTTGCATTCTGACCCTCGTCTATCAATTGATAGTCAAGAGTATGCGTGCGTTCGTTTATCGATGCCTATTACTCTTGTGGTCCGTCAAGCCATTCTATCGCAGAATGACTAGGAGAAACAAACTCTAGTACCTCTTCCATATCCAGGATTGGGTCAAAGAAGTTATGCTCCGCAGATCAAATTGCTAATCCAGCTTTTGTTCTGTTCTACCTTGGAGTATTACCATCTTTATATCGGGATTGTTATAGGAATTGCACACCATCCTATGAACTCTTGGTACAGTGATACTTCTTGCCATCATTAGTCATTCCTCGGTCTTCGTGTTGATGCAACCGGAATACCGACAAATGAATTGTGATGTGTGAAATCAATACTCCCAGCAACCTCATTGCTTGGTAGTTAAAGGACAATAATCTTATTCTTAGCGTGTTGGTTCCTGAATCATCCTTCTAAGACTGATCGTGCTACCTAGTCCTTATTTCCTGGTGCACTCTTTGATTGATGAGTTAGGATTTTGTCAAGTCCTCGCTCATTTGATCATATCATCTTGCCCTGAAAAGCAAGATTGTTCTCGAGCTTAGTAACATATCGGTGGTTCGTGATTTCCGCAGATCTTCTCGGAGGTATTACCAGGTTGTCACCTGACCGCTATGTTGAGCTCGTGATCAAGTTGGTTTCTTGTGAACCACCTTCTCTCCAAGAATCGGTGTTAGATATCCCTGAGCTAGTTGGTTAAGCTAAACGACAACTTGGAGGGTTGGAAGATAAAAGCTTGCCTGACTTAGTTCGTTCCAAAGGGATATTCTTGTGTAGTGTGTGTTGAAGAAAGATGATATCTTCATCGATTGGTCCCTGTGATCAGTTGCTGGACCTATCGTCTTATCAATCCTTTGATTTGAGTGTGGGCTATCGTCAAATCAAGTCAGAACCAACGATGCTCGTAATGTTGTCTTCCTCGTGGTTGATCCCTCGAGCATACACCATTATATCTTTTGGGTCTGACCAATGCTATCACCGTGTTCACACGATGGTGGAAGTCCAGTGATATGGAAATTCCGATGAGTTGTTGTTGAGTCCATTGACAACATCCTTATCTCCTCCATGATGTTGTTGAACATTAAGTTAGTGTTGGAAACTTTTGAAAGCATTTTCTTCATGCTAGCTCATGAAGTACTTGTTTGATGAAAGGAGTAACTTCCTTTGATTCACGTGCATTTTGATGTAAGCTGCCGTCGTGAATTCGAGAAAGTTTGTTTTTGCTCCTTTGGAATCATCCCAAGTCGGTCATGCACGTGCGAAGAATTCTATGGTCTATTAGACTGATCATCTTCATTCCATATGTATATCCTAGCACACCAAGCCACTGACTGATTTGTTCAAGGAGAAGGAGTTCTTTTAAAGAGCTAACCCGGGCTTAATCAAGAACTTTGATATCCTCGATGATGGTTCCCAACCAGAACTCGGTAGTGTTTTATTGTAAGACTACCATGTGGGCATGCTTGCCTGGGACAACGTGTTCACATGTTTGTAGCAGAACCAGCTCATGCTTTGGAGCTTGCTATCGTAGTTCATTCCCCGAGAATCTCGCAACGTCATCTCGTCGATTTGTGTTGCAAACCTTCATTTTCCTTCCTAGACTCGATGAGTCTGGAATATCCTGACACCAACCAGATCTGAATCTCAGGCAGATATGATGGTTGGAACATTTCCCAAGAACTATAATATTGGTCCCTCGATAACCGGTAAAGTGGATGTCGTGGCCAACACACCCAGCCAGAAGACCTATCATTGTAGTATCTTGTTTGAGGAAGTTGGCCACCTCCCCATAGGGATTTCGTAGGATTACTCCCTAGTTGCCCTATGGATTTCTGTGTTCCGAAGTCCGACCTTTTTACTTGATGCTCTAGATATCAAACCATATCTATGAATGGATTACACTAGCACATCAAGGAGAACATTAGAAGCGGAGTGCTAAATGTCTCTCGGTCGATCATCCAGATTTTATTTCCTTGGCCTCGCTAGGGTGAAATCGGAGAAGGTGTTATCTCCCTTTGCATTTGCATCCTCCATCACCATTCATCATGGTAGTATGTTGTGTTGCCAGGATCCTTGACACGGATGTTGGTAAAACCTTGATGAATGTGGAAATGCTCAAGTTCTTGAGAGCACGCACAAGCGCTAGGTATTATCGCCGGCACTAACCTGGATTGCTCCTAGTCTCGTCGGTTATGCTATAACCACTTCCACAGTGAATTCACTCTCTAATGTTGGGTTCTTCCCCATTTACCAGAATCATTCCCAGCATTTGCATTTTGTTCCCAGCCTGCACCGCCAATGTGCCATTCTACCATGGGTCTCTTCCATTTCCGGTGATAAGCAAGAATCATCCATTGCGTTGTCTTCAACAAGGTAATCCACATCATCCAAGTCCGAGTATGCCATTCTACCGACCCCCTCCAAATGATCGCTCGAGAATTGCCTTAGGCTGGTTTAAAGAGTTTCAATGATCTCTGTATCAAAGGTAATTCTTTTTGCCACTTAAGGGGGATAATCTACGAATCACCCTCCTCCAGGATGTTTCGTCGTGGTATCATGGCAACTCAACTCCTCGCTATGTTGACAATCGATTACCACCTTCTTAAGCGTGAAATTGTGGTCTACCTAGTGAACCTTCGTCATCTGCTTCACTCCATTCCTATGGATGTGTGCTTCGCCTCTCAGCTCAAGAGATGTTGCTATGTGTCATTCCATGAGTTGTTCGATCTTCGAGGAGATCGACCCTTCTAGAGTCTCTTTCTCTCCAGGTCATGTTGGCAGGATTTCTCAGAGCAATACTTCAAGACAATGATGGTGAATGAATCAATGTTCAACTGAAGTGCACCCTGGATCGTGAAGATTATACTAGTCTGCGTTACCCTTCACTTTACCCTACGCTTGAATCTCGAGACGAGATTCTTGTTTAGTGGGGGTGAGTTGTCACATCCCTAGTTCTGACAATGCCTAGTGCATGCATTAGAGTGTTACATCATGTTTAAATTTCATTTAAACCTGAGATGGGGATTGACTAAGCCCTAGCACCAAATGGATTCAACTAGGGTCAAAATAAAACCTTTTTCATTAAACTCAAAATGTCCTCTAAAAATGTTCAACATTTCTGGTTTGAGGTGGAAGCATCTACCAAAAATGGTTTATATTTTTGCAGGACATATTTGGTCACTGAATTAAATCATATAGTATTTTCATTTGGGCATTTAAATGCTATTAAATATTTCAAATGCTCAAATAATCATAAACTAAAATGTTTACTATTGGATATATTCTAAACAGTAGCCATGATTAGTTTCATGATTTTTGAAGGTGTCTGAGTATTTTTAATAAAGCCCTAAATTTACAGAATAATAGAAAACTGAGATAATTAGAAAAGGAGAGAGAGAGAAAGACCCGTACCTGGGCCACTTACCTGTAGCCGGCCCAGCTTCTGCGCGGCCCGTTACTGTGCAGCCCAGCTGCCAGTCATCTTCCTCCCCCTCGCCCCGAAGCAGCTGCGTGCTGGACGCACGCGCGCCGACGCCGGCCACCTCCTGCTTCGCCGTGGCAGCCTCCCCGACTTCCTCGCGACGCCACGGAGACGTCCCCGACCCCCTCTCACTTCTCCCTCGCTCTCGGGACCTCCCTCCCCCTCGCTCCTCTGTTTCCCCTCCCGCGACCGAGCGGAGCTCGCCGTCATCGTCGCCGTACCCATAGCCACCGGCCACCCCTAGCCTCGCCGATGCACCCAGGAGCTCCGCCTCGACCCCCTCTTCCTCCCCACCGATCCACAGCCCTCCGGAAGCCCTGCATCGCCGCCATCGCCATCGTCTTCTACCTCGGACCCGCCGGCCATCTTCGTCAAATTCGTCGGCTCCGGTGCCTCCCCAAGCTCCCCGAGGCCACCGTCGCAACCCCTGTGAGCTCCACTCCGTTTCCCCTCCTTCATTTTGCTCGTTCCCGTGCCGTAGCACCCCCGGCCACATTCCCGAGCACCGCCGTCCGCCATGGCCGCGTAGCTCTCCTGACCCGAGCCCCTCTGCTCGAACCCGTGGCACCAGCGCGCTTCTGGTGGCGCGCGAATGCCGTCTGGACCATCAGTTTCTCTCCTAGCACGCCGCAGCCCAACCCCGCACATGGCCGAACTCCGGCCGCCGCCTCGGGCTCCACTCCGGCGAACCCCGGCCACCCCCGCACCTCCCGTTGGTCCCCCTAGATGCGCACGGGCGCGGGCTACCTCCTGGTGCCCTTGGCGCGTCGATTCGATGCCCCTAGCGCAAGTCCGGCGTCCCCCGCCGTGCTCTGTGGTCGTCGCCGGCTACACTCCGGCGAGAGCTGATGTGGCCGGTCATTAGGGCCTAACCACCCCCCTCCCCCGCTAACCCAGGCCTTGGCCACTGACTGTGGGCCCCACGCCCTTAACTAACCACGGTTAACCCCCTGTTTAGTTAAGTTAACCACAGTGGCCCCACGCGTCGGAATTGACCTAGCTGACGTGGCCGTTGACCGGTCCCACCTGTCAGTGGGTTAAACAACCCTGTGTCACTGACGTGTGGCCCCCACACGTCAGGTTTGACCAGCAGCAGCGTCTGTTGACCTGCTGACGTCACGGTGACGCACTGCTGACGCAGTAAATGTTTTCTGGAATTTAAATAATTCTTAAATGATTTATTAATTCCAGAAAATGCCTAAAACTTCAATAAATCATAGAAAATTAACCGTAACTCCAAATTAAATAAATTATATATGAAAAATTATCAGAAAAATTCAAGGAATCCATCTGTACCATTTTCATGCATGTTAGAACAACTTATAGCTGCTGTTTAGCACAAATCAATTAAATGGCATTTGAATAATCACATATGGAGTTTAAATTTGAATCTTGTATTCAAACCAACTTCATTTAATCTGTTGCTAGTTGCATTAGCTCAAAACACATTCATTTTGCCATGTCATGATCATGCATCATATTGTGCATTGCATTGATTGTGTTCCCTTCTATGTTGCCGGTAATTGTCCCCTCTCGATAGACGTGATACCGATGATGTGATCGTTGACACTGATGAAGACTCAATGTTATCTTCAGAAGTGCTAGGCAAGCAAAACCCCCTTGTTCATTCCGATACAATCCCACTCTCTCGCTCCTGCTCTCTTTTACTGCATTAGGACAACAACGACATATCGTTACTTGCTGCGGTAGCTGAACCCCTTTATCCTTTGCATGACCTGTCATTCCACAGTAAATAGATGAAACCCACTAGCATGAGTAGGAGTTGTTTGAGCCCTGTTGTGCCTACTCATTCATGTTTGTTTGTCATGCCTGCTATTGCTTAGAGTTGAGTCAGGTCTGATTCATCGGGGATGAATCAGAGGCGTGTGAACATGTCCTACCATTGAGAGCTAAGTGTGTGAACACGATTTGGTAAAGGTAGCGGTGAGAGGCCATGTAGGAGTACATGGTGGGTTGTCTCATTGAAGCCGTCCTTAGGAACTGAGTTCTGTGTTTGTGATCCATGACTCAGCTACTACCATACATTGGGCCCTGAAATATGACCCCGCTCGACTTCTTATTCACCCTAGTCCTCTGTCCAGGAGTAGCAAGTAGTTTCTGGTGTTTGTAGTCTGCTGGAGGCCGTGGACAGCGCTGACCGTAGGGGTGGGCTGTGATGCGGTAGGCACGTGGCCGGGTAAACCGGGCACCCGTTTGGTGTCACGGAACCCTGTTCACATCGTTTGGGGCTGTGAGCGAAACTCCGGCCGGATCTCCTCATGGATGGAACCCGAATAGGCGATAAACTTGGACTAGAGACTTGAGTGTTCAGGTAGGTCGTGGTCTACACCCACGTCGGCTTTCGCTTGAAGTCTGCCGAGCACATGTCGTGTGCAGACGCTAAGTGGTGGAAACATGTATGAAGAAGTACACCCCTGCAGGGTTAACATCATCTATTCGAATAGCCGTGTCCGCGGTAAAGGACTTCTGGGTTGCTTATATCAGTTCATAGACAAGTGAAAGTGGATACCCTAAAATACGCAAGATAAGCGTGAGTGCTATGGATGGCGTTCTCGTAGGGAGACGGGAGCGGTTCCATAGTGGTGTATTGATATGGTGAATATGTGGACTCGTGTGCGCCACCTCAAAAGAGTTACTTGCAGTCGTAGTTTAGGATAGCCACCGAGTCAAAGCTGGCTTGCTGCAGTTAAACCCCACCATTCCCCTTGTTGAAAATGATGCATATGTAGTTAGTTCTGATGTAAGTCTTGCTGGGTACATTTGTACTCACGTTTGCCTATTTTATGTTTTTGCAGAGAGACTTCAGTCTCACTAGTAGTTCCACGTGGACTTCGACGTTTAGCTTGTTACCTCAGCTACGATCTTGTGCCCCGGCAGGATCTGGTAGATAGTCAGGCTTCTCAGCCTTTTTTAGTTATAGATGTCTGTACCCAGACATGATAGCTTCCGCTTGTGCTTTGACTTGTATGCTCTGATTGTTGGGTCATGAGACCCATGTTTGTAATATCTCGCTCCTCGGAGCCTATTGAATAAAATACTTGAGTCGTAGAGTCATGTTGTGATGCCATGTTGTATTTGCACATATCGAGCATATTGTGTGTATGTTATTGAAATGCTTGGTATGTGTGGGATCTGACCATCTAGTTGTTTATCTTTAGTAGCCTCTCTTACGGGGAAATGTCTCCTAGTGTTTCCACCGAGCCATGGTAGCTTGCTACTGCTCCGGAACACTTAGGCTGGCCGGCATGTGTCCTTCTTCGTTCCTGTGTCTGTCCCTTCGGGGAAATGTCACGCGATGAATACCAGAGTCCTGTTAGCCCGCTACAGCCCGGTTCACCGGAGTCCTGCTAGCCCAGTGCTACAGCCTGGATTCACTCGCTGATGACCGACACGTTCGATGCTGGGTCATGGATGCCTGTCCCTGTAAGTCTGTGCCACTTTGGGTTTACGACTAGCCATGTCAGCCCGGGCTCCTGATCATATGGATGCTAGCGACACTGTCATATACGTGTGCCAAAAGGCGCAAACGGTCCCGGGCAAAGGTAAGGCGACACCTGTGGGAATACCGTGCGTGAGGCCGCAAAGTGATATGAGGTGTTACATGCTAGATCGATGTGGCATTGAGTCGGGGTCCTGACATAAACTAATTGACCCTGTTTAATTAACCTGCTAATTAAATGTGTCAATGACGAACGGGACCCACCTGTCAGGTTGACCAGGTCAACTGTTGACGTCATGCTGACGTCATGATGACGTTAGCAAACACTATTCTGGATAATGTTGCATTAAAGTAATTAAATAAATCATAAAAATGATTTAATCCTTTTAAAATTAATATAAAATAAATCGTAGCTTGGATGAAAAAACTTTGTACATGAAAGTTGCTCAGAACGATGAGACGAATCCGGATACGCAGCCCGTTCGTCCGCCACACATCCCTAGCATAGCGAACACACAAATTTCCCCTTCCAGTTCATCTGTCCGAAAACGCGAAACACCGGGGATATTTTCCCGGATGTTTCCCCCTTCACTAGTACCACCTCTTACCGCGTTAGGGCACCCCTAGCACCGCTGCTTGTCATGTCATGCATCGCTATGCATCTGTTTGCATAATATTTATTGTTTCTTCCCCCCTCTTCTCTCGCTAGACACCGAGACCGACGCCGCTGCTACCCAGTACAACTATGGTTTTGACGACCCCTCATTCTTGCCAGAGCAACCTGGCAAGCCCCCCTTGATCACCAGATATCGCCTACTCTCCTCTATACTGCTTGCATTAGAGTAGTGTAGCACGTTACTGCTTTCCGTTAATCCTATTCGGATGCATAGCCTGTCATTGTTGCTACAACTGTTGATACCTTACCTGCAATATAAATGCTTAGTATAGGATGCTAGATTATCATCAGTGGCCCTACATTCTTGTCTTTCTGCCATGCTATACTATCGGGCCGTGATCACTTGGGAGGTGGTGACGGGTATATACTTATACATAATATATGATACTTGTGGTGACAAAAGACGGGTCGACTCAAGGAGTACCCGCGGTGGATTCACGAATTGGGGGCTGGAAGGACATACTTTCCCGACAGCCCTCTGTGTGGATCTTTGTGGCGAAGCGACAGGGCAGGTTGAGACCACCTAGGAGAGAGGTGGGCCTTGCCCTGGTTGGTGTTCGCGGTTATTTAAATATAACACATTTAACGAGATCTTGGTGTTTGATCTGAGTCTGGCCAGTGGCCTATACACACTAACCATCTACGCGGGGACAGTTATGGGCACTCGACGTCGTGGTATCAGCCGAAGCCTTCGTGATGTCAGTGACTGAGCGGCGCGCGCTGGATTGGACCGTAAGCCTAATCTTGTATTAAGGGGGCTAGTTCTGCTTCCGGCCGTGTACGCAACGTGCAGGTGTGCAATGGGCGATGGGCCCAGACCCCTGCGCCATAGGATTTAGACCGGTGTGCTGACCTCTCTGTTGTACCTAGGTAGGGCTGTGACGTGTTGATCTTCCGAGGCCGGGCATGACCCAGGAAAGTGTGTCCGGACAAAGGGGATTGAGCGTGTTGGGAAATGTGGTGCACCCCTGCAGGGAAGTTAATCTATTCGAATAGCCGTGATCTTCGGTAACAGGACGACTTGGAGTTGTACCTTGACCTTATGAAAACTAGAACCTGATACTTAATAAAACACGCCCTTCCAAGTGCCAGATACAACCCGGTGGTCGCTCTCTAACAGGGCGACGAGGAGAGGACCGCCGGGTAGGATTATGCTACACGATGCTACTTGGTGAACTTACCATCTACTCTCTTCTCCTGCTGCAAGATAGATGTTACCAGAAGCGTAGTCTTCGAAAGGACTAGCTATCCCCCTCTTAGTCCGGCATTCTGCAGTTCAGTCCACATATGATACCCTTAATCCATTTGATACCAATGCATACATATGTAGTGTAGCTCCTTGCTTGCGAGTACTTTGGATGAGTACTCACGGTTGCTTTGCTCCCCCTTTCCCCCCTTCCTATACCCAATTGTAGCGACCAGACGTTGTAGCCCAGGAGCCATACGCCACTGTCGATGACGACTACTACTACTCGGGAGGTTCCTACTACTATGTGCAGCCCGTTGACGGCGACCAGGAGTAGTTTAGGAGGATCCCAGGCAGGAGGCCTGCACCTCTTTCGATCTGTATTCCAGTTTGTGCTAGCCTTCTTAAGGAAAACTTGTTTAAATTATGTCTGTACTCAGATATTGTTGCTTCCGCTGACTCGTCTATGATCGAGCTCTTGTATTCGAGCCCTCGAGGCCCCCACTACTAGAAAAAGGGCTATAGATGGGATTGACACTAATGGCGCACCAGACAAGCGGTGCGCCATTTGTATATTAGTATTGTGCCGCCCCCATCCATATTTCCTCCCCGGCCCAAACCTATCCCCTCTCTCTCCCTCGCCCTCGCCCTCGATCCCCTTCCCCTCTTGTCAGGACCCCGACTCGATGTCACATCGATCTAGCCGGTAACACCTCATATCACTTTGCGGCCTCACGCACGGTACCCCCACGGGTGTCGCCTTACCTTTGCCCGGGACCGTTTGCGCCTTTTGGCTCACGTATATGATAGTGTCGCTAGCATCCATATGATAAGGAGCCCGGGCTGACATGACTAGTCGTAAACCCAAAGTGGCACAGACTTATAGGGACAGGCATCCATGACCCAGCTTCGAACGTGTCGGTCATCAGCAAGTGGGTCCGGGCTGTAGCACTGGGCTACCAGGACTCCGGTAAACCGGGCTGTAGCGGGCTAACAGGACTCCGGTACTCAATGCGTGACATTTCCCCGAAGGGACAGACACAGGAACGAAGAAGGACACATGCCGGCCAGCCTAAATGTTCCAGAGCAGTAGCAAGCTACCATGGCTCAGCGGTAACACTAGGAGACATTTCCCGGTAAGAGAGGCTACTAAAGATAAACAACTAGATAGCCAGATCCCACACATACCAAGCATTTCAATCATACACACAATATGCTCGATATGTGCAAATACAACGAAGCATCAGAACATGACTCTACGACACAAGTACTTTATTTAAGGCTCAGGGAGCCATACATAACATACACAAAGGTACGGGTCTCACGACCCAACATACAAGTCATACAGTCATACAAACCAGCAGCGGAAGTAACTTGTCTGAGTACAGACAACTAGTAAAATAAAAGAGGCTTGGAAAGCCTAGCTATACTACGTGGTCCTTCACAAGCTCAGGGTCACCACCTGGGCCTCTAGCCTACTCGTTGATGTCAACGTCTACATAGAACCCATCAGAAGGGGTTGCAGCGTCTTCTGTAAAAATGTAGATTATAGCAACATGAGTACAAAGGTACTCAGCAAGACTTACATCAGATCCTACATACATGCATATTATCAAGAAGGGTTGGTGGAGTTATTGCAGCAAGCCAGCTTTGACTCTTGGCTAGACTATCCTACGATACTCCAACTTGAAATGGTTTTGCGCACACGAGTCCACTACTCACCACTTCAATACACTACCGAGGATCCGCCTCCGTCTTCCTACGGAAGAGCCATCCTCGGCACTCACACTCATCTTGAGGCTTTTAGCAGTTTCCATTTACTTGTCTATGAACTGTATAGGCAACCAAGTAGTCCTTTACCGCGGACGCGGCTATTCGAATAGATCATGTTAACCCTGCAGGGGTGTACTTCTTCATACACGCTCTCACCACTTACCGTCGTTTACACGACATGTACTCAGCAACCTTCAAGCGGAAGCCCAACGTGGGTGTCGGCCACGACCTACCTAACCACCTAAGCCTCCAGTCCAGGTTTATCGCCTATTCAGGTTCCATCCGCAGGGAGTCCGGCCGAGGTTTCCCATACGGCCCCGAACAATGTGAACAGGGTTCCCGAGATACCTAACGGGTATTCGGTACACCCGGCCACGTACCTACCGCATCACAGCCCACCCCTACGGTCAGCGCTGTCCACGGCCTCCAGTAGACTACAAACACCAGAAACTACTTGCAACTCCTGGACGGAGAACTAGGGTGAATAAGAAGCCGAGAGGGTCCATTGGTTTCGGGCCCAATGCATGGTAGTAGCTGATTCTTAAATCAAACATACAGATCTCAGTGCTTAAGGTCGGCTTCAATGAAACAACCCACCATGTACTCATACATGGCCTCTCATCGATACCTTTACCAAATCGTGTTCACCACACCACTCTCATTACCGACATAATCATTTCACTCTAGCCCATCACCCAGATGAACCAGACCTGACACGACTCTAAGCATAGCAGGCATAGCAAGGTCGGAACAACACATACATATGGCTCAATCAACTCCTACACATGCTAGTGGGTTTCATCTAGTTACTGTGGCAATGACAGGTCATGCAGAGGAAATGGGTTCAATACCGTAGCACACAGCAGTTTGAAACGCGTTGTCTTAATGTAGTAAAAGAGAGCAGGAGCGAGAACATGGGATTGTATCGATATGATCAAATGGTTGGTTGCTTGCCTGATGGTTCGATGCACTAATACGGTTCTTCGTTAGGGTAATCACGGTACTCCTCGGAGGCAGAACCTGTCGCAAAGGACACCGATACACAACCATCACCAAACAATGTGCAACAATATGATGCATGCATGAAACATGGCAATATGAGTGGGTTGGGCTAATGCAACTAAAACCAGAAGGGTTTGAACAAATTTGAATCAAAGATTCAAATTTCAAACTCAAACATGGCCTTTTAAAGTGCTTTTCCTTGTTCTGCTTAAAACATCAATTTAACTTGTTTGATCATGCATGAAAATAGTACAGATGGATAGATTGGATTTTTCTGATCATTTTTCATATATAATTTGTCCAATTTGGAGTTACAGAATAAAAGTTATGAATTTTTGAAGTTTAAATAATATTCTGGAATTTCCTGATTTAAATTAAATCCAGAAATATAAATATTGCGCCAGCATGACGTCAGCATGACGTCAGCATGACGTCAGCGGTCAACTGCGGCTGGCTGGGGTCAAACCTGACGTGTGGGGGCCACACGTCAGTGACAGGGGGGGTTTAACAGGGTTAATTTATTCCTAATTAGGGGTTAGTGGCGCTGGGGCCCACTGTCAGTGTCAGGGGGGTTAATTAAGCGGTGATTAGCACTAATCTGACCACCTGGCCGACGGGGCCCACGCGTCAGTGACCCTGGGGGGGTCAAACCCCAGGTCAGACAGGTCAAACCCACCGGCGACATGACGCCGGCGGGGCCCGAGACGGCGGCGCGATGCGGAAACGCGCTACAGGGCACGGGCGAGGCCGTGCTTGGGCTGGTTGGAGAGCTCTTGCTCCCGCGCGTCGAACGGTGGTGGTGGCCGTGCCTGAGGTGGCCGGTACCGACGACGGCGACGACCGTGGCGGCTGCCGGAGCTCGGTTGAGCTCGGGGTCGAGGCTACAACGGCTGCGGAGATGCGGGGTTGGCACCTACGGCTTCTACGTGGTGCAGTGAGGACGTGGGTGTGCTCGGTTGGGCGCTACGGTGACTGTGGCCACGACGGCGACGAGGCACGGCGGTGGCGAGCTTCGGAGCTCAAGGGGGCGGCAGCTACAGGATGCTAGGGACGACGGGGCAAGGGGGAATCGGGTCAGTGGCTCACCGCGGAGCTGCAGGGATGGTTAGCGGGCTCGGGGACGTCCGGTAGCTCCCGATTCGACGGCGACGATCTCCGGTGGCCGAGGAGGGGAACGGCGACGTGGGCGGCGATGCAGGGCTTCCGGAGAGGCTTGGCTTTGTGGGGAGGAAGAGGGGGTCGCGGCGGAGCTCCTGAGCTCAGCGGAGGGGCGAGGGGTGGCCGGTGACGGCTGCTATGGCGAACGGCGGCGATGGTGGTGTTCGGCCGTGAGAGAGAGAGCTAGG
>NC_041386.1:223273391-223283545 GCF_002162155.2 Triticum dicoccoides
GATCGAGGATACGAATGGGGTACTCTCGATATGTAAGATTATCTTGGAGATCAAGCGTTTCGTGGTCCACTCCACGGATAGGATCCGAGAAGCAACGCCTGAGTTGAGAAACGTGGAAGACATCGTGGACTCTGGAGAGGTGCGGAGGTAGTTCCAACTGGTAGGCAACTTCTCCTCGTTTGGCGAGAATGCGAAAAGGTCCAATGTAACGAGGAGCCAATTTGCCTTTGATACCGAAACGATGGGTTCCCTTCAGAGGGGTGACCCGAAGATAAGCCTTCTCGTCAACCTCGAAAGTCACAGCCTTATGTTTTCGGTCATATTGACTCTTTTGACGAGATTGGGCTGTTTTCAACTTTTCACGAACGATACGAACTTGTTCTTCTGCTTCCTAAATCATATCCGGGCCAAAGAATTGTCTTTCCCCGGTCTCTGACCAGTTAAGGGGTGTTCGACACCGTCGTCCATAGAGAACTTCAAAAGGGGCTTTACCCAAGCTAGATTGATAGCTGTTGTTGTAAGCGAATTCGGCAAATGGAAGGCACTTCTCCCAATCCATTCCGAATGAGATAACAGAGGCTCGAAGCATGTCTTCTAGAATCTGGTTGACGCGTTCCACTTGACCACTCGACTGAGGGTGGAAGGCGGTGCTAAAGGAGAGACGGGTTCCCATAGCATTTTGGAAGCTTTCTCAAAATCGAGAGGTGAAAAGACTTCCTCGATCCGAGTTAATTTCCAAAGGAACACCATGGAGGGACACTATTCAGGAGATGTATAAGTCTGCCAGCTGGCTAGCGGTTATACTCTCACGAACAGGTAAGAAATGGGCTACTTTGGAAAGATGATCGACCACGACGAAAATAGCATTATTCCCTCTCTTGGTCCTGGGAAAACCGGTAATGAAATCCATACCAATTTTATCCCATTTCCATTCAGGAATAGCTAGGGGTTGAAGGGTGCCAGCAGGCCGTTGATGCTCTGCTTTTACACGACGACAGACGTCGCAATTAGCAATATACTGAGCAATTTCTCTCTTCATCCTAGTCCACCAGAACCTCTGGCGTAGGTCCTGATACATCTTAGTACTACCGGGATGAATGGTGAGAGGAGATTCATGAGCTTCCTTAAGGATCAAACGCCTCAGGTTTCGCACTTTGGGAACCACTAGTCGATTCCCGAAGTATACAACCCCTTGATCATTAATGGAGAAACAATTCGCAACTCCTTTCTGGATGTTTCTCTTGATGCGGGAAATTCCCGGATCTACCTTCTGTGCTTTGATAATCTGATCCGTAAGGGTAGGTTTTGCCACCAAGGTGGAAAGAAAACCTTGAGGTACAATGTGAAGGTTAAGCTTCCGAAATTCCTCATGGAGAAGCGGTTGACTTTGTTGTAACATCAGGTTGTTACAATAAGATTTACGACTTAGCGCATCAGCCATGACGTTGGCTTTCCCTGGGGTGTAGGTTATTCCTAAGTCGAAGTCTGTGATCAACTCAACCCAACGTCTCTGCCTGAGATTCAGATCCGGTTGGGTGAAAATGTACTTCAGACTTTGGTGATCAGTGAATATTTCGCAACGATTACCGAGGAGGTAATGTCGCCAGGTCTTAAGTGCATAGACTACGGCTGCAAGCTCTAGATCATGAGTAGGATAATTCTCCTCATGTGGGTGCAATTGCCGTGAAGCGTAAGCAATTACGTGTCGATCTTGCATGAGAATGCAACCTAGTCCTTGTCGCGAGGCGTCGCAGTAGATAACAAAGTCCTTGGAGAAGTCTGGCGGTACCAGTACGGGAGCAGAAGTCAGGCGTCTTTTCAGTTCCTGAAAACTGTGCTCACATTGTGGAGTCCACTCGAACTTCTTATCTTTCTTGAGGAGTTCGGTTAGAGGTTTAGCAACTTTGGAGAAGTTCTCGACGAAGCGACGACAATAGCTCGCTAAGCCCAGAAAACTCCGAACTTGCTTAACCGATTCAGGTGGAGTCCAATTAAGGACGGCTTGAACTCGCTCAGGGTTAACAGCAATACCTTTACCAGATATTACATGACCCAGATAGGTCACTTCTGACAACCAGAATTCACATTTAGAAAATTTGGCATAAAGGCGATGCTCTCGAAGTTTCTTCAACACTAGCCTTAGATGTTCGGCGTGTTCTTCCTCATTCTTGGAGTAGATGAGTATATCATCGAGGTAAACCACGACGAATTTGTCCAAATACTCCATGAAGATTGAGTTCATTAACCGAGAAAAGGTGGCTGGAGCGTTGGTTAAACCGAAGGACATGACGGTGTACTCGTATTGGCCATAACGAGTAACAAAGGCCGTTTTAGGAATGTCCCCGTTTCTGATTTTGATTTGATGGTAGCCCAACCTCAAATCCATCTTGGAGAAGACTGAGGATCCAGCGAGCTGATCATAAAGGTCGTTGATCCTGGGGAGTGGATATTTGTTCTTGATTGTGACCAAATTGACAGGTCGGTAATCTACAACCATCCGGTCCGTACCATCCTTCTTCTTGACGAATAGGACGGGGCAAGCCCACGGAGATGAGTTAGGTCGGATGAAACCCTTTTTCAAGGACTCATCGAGTTGTTTCTTAAGCTCGGCTAGCTCTAGTGGTGCCATCTTATAGGGTCTTCTAGCAATCGGAACGGTTCCTGGAATGAGGTCTATTACGAACTCAACATCCCTGTCAGGTGGAACACCTGGCAATTCCTCTGGAAAGACATCCGGGAAGTCACGGACTACCGGAATGTCCTCAAGGTCTGGCAAAGGGCTGGCGTTAAGAGAATATAACTGTCGCTTGGCTAATCGGGTCAAGACATTGACTATCTTCCCCGAAGGATGGGTGAGTTGAACAGTCCTAGAGAAGCAATCAATTTTGGCTTGATGAGCCGACATCTAGTCCATACCCAGAATGATATTAATATCTGAAGATTTAAGGGCTATCAAAGACGCGAGGAAAACAAGTCTGTCGACTTGGATTTCATTTCCATAACTTACCCTAGAGGTCTGCCATCTAGAACCAGGAGTAGAAATTTCCATAGTGGATGGCATGTCACAGAATGCAACGTTATGCAGACGAGCATAATTTTCGGATATAAAAGAATGAGAGGCTCCTGTATCGAAAAGAACAGATGCCGGGTGGCAATTAACAAGAAGCGTACCGAGAACGACGTTGGGATCCTCTTGAGCTTCTTCGGCAGAGATACAGTTGACATGGCCACGTGAAACGGTGACCGGCTTGGCGTGGAATACTTTTCCTGTCGGCTTGCCACGGCCAACAGCTTTAGCAGACTGGTTGGGGTTGGTCTGGGGACACTCACGCATATAGTGGCCAGATTCCCCACACTTGAAACAAGTCACGGAACTGGTACGTGGAGGAGCATTGTTAGTTGGACCCCCATAGGGCTTGGCCGGTGCAGACTGTTGAACAGGGCGAGGCGCCTGGAAAGATGGCCTTGGTGTGAACCTGGGTGGCAGGGCGGTGTTGGGTACCCACACGCGGCGCTTCTGAGGACCAGCACCGAATGAGGAACCCATATCACGGCCATGCTTGCGTGTTGCGTCATAGTCAGTCTGACCAGTTTCAGCACTGATGGCTTTGTTGACAAGTTTCTGAAAAGATGTGCACTCATGCAGACGGAGGTCACGGCGAAGCTCAGGACTAAGGCCCTTACGGAACCTTGCTTGCTTCTTGGCATCAGTAGACACTTCCTCAGTTGCATATCGTGCGAGATTACCAAACTCCCTGCTGTAACCATCCACAGAAAGTCGGCCTTGGGTGAAACTGCAAAATTCCTCATGTTTACGGTCCATGAGACCCTCCGGAATGTGATGTTCACGGAAAGCCTCACTGAATTCAGCCCAAGTAGTGACATGGCCCGCTGGGCGCATAGCTCCATAGTTCTCCCACCATAGACTGGCGGGGCCTTCAAGATGATATGCAGCAAAGGTGACCTTGTCAGCCTCCGCTACCAGCGCGGAACGCAGTTTGTGAGAGATACTGCGAAGCCAGTCATCAGCGTCGAGAGGCTCGATGGAGTGGTGGAACGTGGGTGGATGTAATTTGATAAAATCACTGAGTGACACCACGTTAGTCCTCTGATGGTGTGCTGTGTTCTGTTCAATACGCTCCAACAAACGGTTGGTCTCCCGCTTGTTTCTCTTAGCTTCCATCATAACCTCGGCTAGGGAAGGAGGATGAGGCGGATTTGCATCCCTGACTTCACTGCCTTTGGCCTGCTCTTGAGGAGCAGGGTTAGCGCGCGTGTTGACCATCCTAGGTAAACAAGACAATGATTTAGTCAGGATGATAAAATTCCAACATAGGATACAAAATGTAAGGAATAACTCAGAATGCAAGATGATCATCCGTATGACATGGTAGATACAGAAACTGCTTCTTTTATTCCATCATCATACACACCATACAGGGTTTAGTACAAGACCAAACAAAGTACTATTACGGTGAAAAGAGGATTACATCTCATCGGAGGCATCCCAAGCTCCTATACATTATCTACACCTCCGGAAAGAGTACAAACTAGGTCATATCCCACGAGTCATGCAGGACGATAGACGACACAGCTAGTGCGAACTAGTGATACAACCACTAACTCAGACCGATCCGTAGTAGTCCTCGTAGAAGTCACCTCCATAGCCTGGAAGCTCAACATGATCATCCGGAAACAGACGATCTCGCGGAGCTTGTGGACCATAGGGCTAGGATGAGGTCTTGGACCAACAGACGGTGGCCTGCGGGGACCGCGAGGTGGGGTGATGCCTCCTACATCACGCCAACCCATCACGTCTGGCAGAGCAGATCTCACAGGATAGAGATCGCGCATATCCGAATATCCAGCTTGCACCGCCGGTGCGAACCGAGTCAAAGTGGCCCAGTGGTCAGCACGGGTATTGAAGAGCTCTAACCTCAAGGCCCGATTTTCACGGTCCTTATCCTCGAGCATCTCAGCAGTAGTGCGAGTCCGTGAATCCTCCTGGGTGGGGTCAGCATAGATAGCCTGGAGATACCCTTGTGCTCCCGGAAGTGATCCTGGCATATACCGGAAATCAGAGTCCCGAAATAGACCAGATCTGACTCGCATAATGGTCATCATAGAGTAGGCGGCGTCCTGCACAGCCATCTCAATAGTAACCCCGAGTCCATAGGAGCAGTGAAGGGGCTCGGTGGATCCAGGATAAGATGGAAATATCCTGACAGTGCAGAGATACTGGCTTTGATTAAAGTCTCGAAATTGCTCTTCGACCGTGTACTCAGGATACCAGCGGTATCCTGCCTCAGTCATTACCCTGACCAACTTGGCAGTATGGCCGGGTACATCTAGGCATCGAGTCAGGCGAACCACTTGATTGAGGTCGCGAGTGGCCATCTGAAAGCACAATCATAATGCAAAGGCATTAGAATTTCTAGCAAAATTTCGGCAGCATAACAGCTGTAAATGCTCAAGAAGGATTTTGAGACATTTGACAAAGGATTTCATACACACTCAACATCATCATATCAAAGTTCTGAGACCATGCTAGCAACATAATATGGTAGAAGAACTGAACTAGGCTTGTATCCATCATACCTATAAGGTACTACTGATTAGTAACACGTGATCCTGATAGAGAGAATAGATCCTAATTCCTTAACCCCCGGTGGAAGAATGGACTGACTCAGATCAGAATGTCACAAGATAGAGGAGTAAAAAGAGCCTTACGTTCCAACCCACAAACAATTCCCCTACATATAACTAAAGAATTTCTAGACTCAACATCGACCAGTTTGGCTTGGAGAACCTACAGGCAGTCCGGCTCTGATACCAACGCTGTCAGGACCCCGACTCGATGTCACATCGATCTAGCCGGTAACACCTCATATCACTTTGCGGCCTCATGCACGGTATCCCCACGGGTGTCGCCTTACCTTTGCCCGGGACCGTTTGCGCCTTTTGGCTCACGTATATGATAGTGTCGCTAGCATCCATATGATAAGGAGCCCGGGCTGACATGACTAGTCGTAAACCCAAAGTGGCACAGACTTACAGGGACAGGCATCCATGACCCAGCTTCGAACGTGTCGGTCATCAGCAAGTGGGTCCGGGCTGTAGCACTGGGCTAGCAGGACTCCGGTAAACCGGGCTATAGCGGGCTAACAGGACTCCGGTACTCAAAGCGTGACATTTCCCCGAAGGGACAGACACAGGAACGAAGAAGGACACATGCCGCCCAGCCTAAGTGTTCCAGAGCAGTAGCAAGCTACCATGGCTCAGCGGTAACACTAGGAGACATTTCCCGGTAAGAGAGGCTACTAAAGATAAACAACTAGGTAGTCAGATCCCACACATACCAAGCATTTCAATCATACACACAATATGCTCGATATGTGCAAATACAACGAAGCATCACAACATGACTCTACGACACAAGTACTTTATTTAAGGCTCAGGGAGCCATACATAGCATACACAAAGATACGGGTCACACGACCCAGCATTCAAGTCATACAGTCATACAAACCAGCAGCGGAAGTACATTGTCTGAGTACAGACAACTAGTAAAATAAAAGAGGCTTGGAAGCCTAGCTATACTACGTGGTCCTTCACAAGCTCAGGGTCACCACCTGGGCCTTTAGCCTACTCGTTGATGTCAACGTCTACATAGAACCCATCAGAAGGGGTTGCAGCGTCTTCTGTAAAAATGTAGATTATAGCAACATGAGTACAAAGGTACTCAGCAAGACTTACATCAGATCCTACATACATGCATATTATCAAGAAGGGTTGGTGGAGTTATTGCAGCAAGCCAGCTTTGACTCTTGGCTAGACTATCCTACGATACTCCAACTTGAAATGGTTTTGCGCACACGAGTCCACTACTCACCACTTCAATACACTACCGAGGATCCGCCTCCGTCTTCCTACGGAAGAGCCATCCTCGGCACTCACACTTATCTTGAGGCTTTTAGCAGTTTCCATTTACTTGTCTATGAACTGTATAGGCAACCAAGTAGTCCTGTACCGCGGACGCGGCTATTCGAATAGATCATGTTAACCCTGCAGGGGTGTACTTCTTCATACACGCTCTCACCACTTACCGTCGTTTACACGACATGTACTCGGCAACCTTCAAGCGGAAGCCCAACGTGGGTGTCGGCCACGACCTACCTAACCACCTAAGCCTCCAGTCCAGCTTTATCGCCTATTCAGGTTCCATCCGCAGGGAGTCCGGCCGAGGTTTCCCATACGGCCCCGAACGATGTGAACAGGGTTCCCGAGATACCTAACGGGTATTCGGTACACCCGGCCATGTACCTACCGCATCACAGCCCACCCCTACGGTCAGCGCTGTCCACGGCCTCCAGTAGACTACAAACACCAGAAACTACTTGCAACTCCTGGACGGAGAACTAGGGTGAATAAGAAGCCGAGAGGGTCCATTGGTTTCGGGCCCAATGCATGGTAGTAGCTGATTCTTAAATCACACATACAGATCTCAGTGCTTAAGGTCGGCTTCAATGAAACAACCCACCATGTACTCCTACATGGCCTCTCATCGATACCTTTACCAAATCGTGTTCACCACACCACTCTCATTACCGACATAATCATTTCACTCTAGCCCATCACCCAGATGAACCAGACCTGACACGACTCTAAGCATAGCAGGCATAGAAAGGTAGGAACAACACATACATATGGATCAATCAACTCCTACACATGCTAGTGGGTTTCATCTAGTTACTGTGGCAATGACAGGTCATGCAGAGGAAATGGGTTCAACTACCGTAGCACACAGCAGTTTGAAACGCGTTGTCTTAATGCAGTAAAAGAGAGCAGGAGCGAGAACATGGGATTGTATCGATATGATCAAATGGTTGGTTGCTTGCCTGATGGTTCAATGCACTGATACGGTTCTTCGTTAGGGTAATCACGGTACTCCTCGGAGGCAGAACCTGTCGCAAAGGACACCGATACACAACCATCACCAAACAATGTGCAACAATATGATGCATGCATGAAACATGGAAATATGAGTGGGTTGGGCTAATGCAACTAAAACCAGAAGGGTTTGAACAAATTTGAATCAAAGATTCAAATTTCAAACTCAAACATGGCCTTTTAAAGTGCTTTTCCTTGTTCTGCTTAAAACATCAATTTAACTTGTTTGATCATGCATGAAAATAGTACAGATGGATAGATTGGATTTTTCTGATCATTTTTCATATATAATTTGTCCAATTTGGAGTTACAGAATAAAAGTTATGAATTTTTGAAGTTTAAATAATATTCTGGAATTTCCTGATTTAAATTAAATCCAGAAATATAAATATTGCGCCAGCATGACGTCAGCATGACGTCAGCGGTCAACTGCGGCTGGCTGGGGTCAAACCTGACGTGTGGGGGCCACACGTCAGTGACAGGGGGGGTTTAACAGGGTTAATTTATTCCTAATTAGGGGTTAGTGGCGCTGGGGCCCACTGTCAGTGTCAGGGGGGTTAATTAAGCGGTGATTAGCACTAATCTGACCACCTGGCCGACGGGGCCCACGCGTCAGTGACCCTGGGGGGGTCAAACCCCAGGTCAGACAGGTCAAACCCACCGGTGACATGACGCCGCCGGGGCCCGAGACGGCGGCGCGATGCGGAAACGCGCTACAGGGCACGGGCGAGGCCGTGCTTGGGCTCGTTGGAGAGCTCTTGCTCCCGCGCGTCGAACGGTGGTGGTGGCCGTGCCTGAGGTGGCCGGTACCGACGACGGCGACGACCGTGGCGGCTGCCGGAGCTCGGTTGAGCTCGGGGTCGAGGCTACAACGGCTGCGGAGATGCGGGGTTGGCACCTACGGCTTCTACGCGGTGCGGTGAGGACGTGGGTGTGCTCGGTTGGGCGCTACGGTGACTGTGGCCACGACGGCGACGAGGCACGGCGGCGGCGAGCTTCGGAGCTCAAGGGGGCGGCAGCTACAGGATGCTAGGGACGACGGGGCAAGGGGGAATCGGGTCAGTGGCTCACCGCGGAGCTGCAGGGATGGTTAGCGGGCTCGGGGACGTCCGGTAGCTCCCGATTCGACGGCGACGATCTCCGGTGGCCGAGGAGGGGAACGGCGACGTGGGCGGCGATGCAGGGCTTCCGGAGAGGCTTGGCTTGGTGGGGAGGAAGAGGGGGTCGCGGCGGAGCTCCTGAGCTCAGCGGAGGGGCGAGGGGTGGCCGGTGACGGCTGCTATGGCGAACGGCGGCGATGGTGGTGTTCGGCCGTGAGAGAGAGAGCGAGGGAGAGGAGGGGAGAACCGCGGGAGAGTGAGAGAGAGCAGGGGGGAGGGCGTGGCGTCGTCCGGGGCATCGAGACGAGGAGGGGAGGGCAGGCAGGCAGGCGAGCAGGTGGCGTGGCGCGGTGGCGCGCGCGCGCGCCGGCCACACTCCCCTCCCTCTGTCGAGGACGAAGACGACAGAGGAGGGAGGCGGGCTGGGCCGCCTGCTGGCTGGGCCGGCCAGCTGGCTGGGCTGCACAGGGAGGAGCCCAGGTAAGCTCCTCCTTTTATTTATTTTTCTTTTTCTAATTTCTGACATTTGTTTTGATTTAAATAATATATTAAATCATTTATTTACCTGATGCCAATTTTTGCAGGAGCTAGATATATTATTCCAGAGCTCCTTTATAATTGACATAATATTTGGACATATATTAATATATATAACTAATATATTTCCAATGCAAATATCTATGCATTAATTCCAAATGCCCAAATTAAATACCTATGAGCTCTTAAAAATATTGGTTTGATTTTTATCTCTGTCCAATATTTTCAGAGAGCAACATGAGCATTTTCTTGGACCCTTTTGGAGAAATTTTTATTTGGGTCATTTTTCAGAAATGATTCTGAGGGTTTCACAAATCCCCATTTCAATTTAAATGGAATTTTAAACATGATGCACACACTCTGATGCATGACTAGCTAGGGTGTGACACCTCTCCTCTCCCGACGCCGCTGCCCCGCCGCCTCGACGCTGCCCCGACGCCGCGACGCCGCCCCGTCGTCGTCGTCTCCGCCCCGACGCCCCGACGCCGCGACGCCGCCCTCTCCTCTCCCGACGCCGCCGCCCCGCCTCCCCGTCGTCCTCGTCTCCTCGGCGCCGCTCTCCCCGTC